>NW_021703778.1:45031402-45318138 GCF_005190385.1 Monodon monoceros
TTTTTTTTTTTTTTTTTTTTTTTTTGCGGTACGTGGGCCTCTCACTGCTGTGGCCTCTCCCGTTGCGGAGCACAGGCTCCGGACGCGCAGGCTCAGCGGCCATGGCTCACGGGCCCAGCCGCTCCGTGGCATGTGGGATCTTCCCGGACCTGGGCACGAACCCACGTCCCCTGCATCAGCAGGTGGACTCTCAACCACTGCGCCACCAGGGAAGCTTTAGGGATCATTTAGTTGTTTGGTAGCCTGCCATAAACCGACCATGAATCGGGTTTACACTGCAAAGAAGTGTGCTCATTCCTACTTCTCCACGGCAAGGATGTCATCACCAATTCCCACGGATGTGGGGGAGGTGACAGCTTCTTCCATTTACTGGACGTGTGATGTGGGTGAGGCAAGCCACTTGGTCCCCATGAGCCAGTTTCCTCACATGTGCACCAAGGATATAAACATACGTTTAGCTCCCTGGGGTGTTATTAGACTCACTGTGACTGCCATAAACAGAAGAACTTAGTGTGTTGAATGTGTATCATGTCTAGGCATGGTACCCAGGGCTCAACATCCATGTTCACACTCAGTAACAAGCAAGGATACATCATACAGAGTCCAAAATTACAGTTTTACATCAATGTGAATAATATTTTAAAATCTATATTGAAGCAGGTTAATACTCACCTCCCCACACCCGAAAATCAGACTTGGTGTTCAGTGGAAATAAGCATTTTGAAAAGATTTCTGTTGGAAGGTGGATTCCAGTGTATATCTCTCTCCAACCAAGGTAGCATCTATCTAAGTGAACACAATCCTCCTGACATGGGGGCTGGGAGAGCAGAAAAGTGCTCTGGCACTCATGCTGAGTTGATTTCCAGATACATTAGTGCACAGCCTTATTGACTACCACGTCCATTTGACCAGGTTCGGAGGGGTTTATATTATCTGAAACGCCTCACTGCGTGGGCACAATGACAGGTGTGTCGTGAGGAGAACAATAGCCAGAAACAGATGCAGGGAAGAGTCACTAATATGTCAGCAACTACGATGCATGTCAGGCGGGGTGCATCTCCACCAGGAAAAAAAAAGATCGGAAAAGAAAGGACATTTATTTCCATGAAGCCAATTTCCATGCCAAACTGAACATCTGTCTGGCTTTTGTGTTTGGAATAAACAGGACTTACACACACTCAAGAATAATGTCAAAAGTTCAAAGGGTGGAGAGTTGAGAATTCTCACGTGGGTGAATAAATGAGGTCTGCCGATTGGCTGGCCTTCACTCCGCTTTACATGAAGTGTCTCCTTGGGGCCCGGGTGATGTGTGGCTTTGATTCTCTGCCCTTGTCCTTCCATAACCTGGTTTGGAATGTAGCCCAGTCCTAAGAGATTGGGGGTCACTCCGGCTTGATAGTGTAAGGTCAGAAAATAGAATGAAGCTCGGATATCTCAATTGAGATTTGAGTGTATAAAAGTATAAATCAAAAAAGCAAAATCCTTGAAGGGACACCTTGCAGCTATCGCAACAAATGAAAGGTTTCAAAATAAGTAGATACAAAAACGCTGAGGCTAGTGCAACTAATAATTCCCCTCTAGTCTGACTTGAAGAATAGGAGGGTGCGACCGAGCACAGAAAAGTAAAGAATACACCTTATTCTGAGCAAGAATGTTGGCCCTGAATTCTTTAACAAATTTTGTATCATTTCAGGGACAATATTTACAGGCCTTCGATTTAAAAAATCCCCTTTTATGTGCTTGTTTTTGCAGGATGCAAATTAGAAAATATACCAAGGGACATATATAAATATTAGAATGTACGTGATTATTTGTTCTTTGTTCTGGGAAAATCTAGATAATCTCAAAGTTAAGTCATTCATTCAGGAAGGAAAAAAAAAAGTAAGTAAAGTTAAGTGGATTTTTGTCTGCCTTTACTCCTAAATGCCACTGTCTCATCTGGCTGTAGGATATTCATGCTTTTATGTTTATTTAAACAGACATATCTCTAGTTTATGGGCATATTCCAGAATAGAACCGCATGTTGCTTGGAGTGCAATTCTTATGGGCAAACACCTGATACCCTTTAATAAAAGATAAAAGGGAAACAATCCCCTTGCCATTCAAAGATGTTACTGTGCCTTGCTCATAGACATGACCTTGTTACTTGACCTTTCTAACCAGTACAAGCATCCCAGGTACTGAACTCCTGGTCTAGTGATTATAAATGACTCCTCTAGCTGCCACTTGAAATCAACTGTAGCAGAACTTGTTTGAATCCAGGAGGGCTCTAAGAGGATGATTACAAAGCAAGACTCAGGAGTTGCAGAGTACGGATGTGATGGGTGTTGAGAATTGCTATTAAACTATGTCAAATTCACACCTCTCTAAAATATTTTCAAGGCAAAATTTTCTGGGAACCCTCCTTTAAAGCTGTGATTTCCCCCATGGTCAAAATATTTCGATTTTCGATTTTCAGAACATTCACCCTTGGTGCACTCATTTTCTAATTATTTTTTTCTTGTTTGGAGAAAGACAGTGGATGAACATTATACAATTGAATTTTGTGTATATCAGCTAAATCAACATTTTCCAAAGTGCTTTTTGTGTAACATAATCCCCAAAAATATTAGTAAATTTTAGGAAACTAAAGAGACTCTGGGTCAAAAAAGTGAGAAATACTGATTTAAACTTTGTCAAAGAGTTGTATTAAATGTAGAACTTCCCAGAACCTTTAATGTGCAAAGTAGCTTGTAGTTTCTCAGTGGAGGATGTACTTATGCTGTTTCTCTCTGTTTTTTTTTTTTTTTTTTTTTTTTAACCACAAATCTCTTTTTCTGAGACCATCTTTACTGGTCTAATGCTTCAAGGAATTTACTTTAGGAAATGTGTTGCTAGGTGCAGTGATGCATATTTTAGACTACTTGACAAAGAAAAATGCTACTTTTTAAGATTGCTAATGTCAAGAGCAAGTGACATTGGAGTTTAAATTACCTTAACTGGCCTATTATTCTATCTAAACCAAACTGAAAGTGAAGGGACAAAAAAAGTCCCCCAAAGTGTTATCACTTGAAATGGAAAAGAATAAAAAAAAAAGACTTTAAAACATATTAAGTAAACTCTTCAGCAGACACCCACATATAACTTCATAAATCATTTAAAATGTGACAAGGAAAAGAAAACCTGATCAAATGACTGTCCAAATAATTATAGTTTATTCTGCAACTTTTTCTCATTGAAATCACATTGTCATTTGAGTAGTCATCTTGACACAACTAATTATTGCTATCCAAGGAAAAGAAAAAAGCCTCAAAACACAGTTTAACCAATTCTCACTATAGTAAGTAATCATGGGAAAAAGAAAGCAGGCAGAATGGAAATTTAAAGATTTCCCTCCCAAACCTTCCGGCTCTGACTCCCTACACAGGCTTCCCTGCAGCCTGCACCCCTAGCGTCTCTCTTATCTCTTCCCTCTAACCTCTCCTGCCCTCCTTCATCTGTCTCTTTGGCCTACAGTTTTAGCCCTTCTGTCTTATCAAAGAGAACCTACAAGGTTGAAATCCACTGAGAAAGGCAACTTGAGCTGCGCAAAGGCAGGCTCACAGGTCATAGGGGTCCTGCCTGGCCCTACCATCCAAGGCTTGGATCTTGCCCGGCACTACATTTTCCCTGGCTGCATTTCTTCCTCCATGAAATGCTGCTGTTGGACCACATGGCATCTAGAGTCCCTTAGAGCACTAGGCCCACGTGGCTGCCCCACCCCCCGTTTTTTTGGTTTTTATTCCCAGTCTCCTACAGGAAGCAAAGCAATCTACAACCGTGAGGCAACCTCAGAGTTCTCAACAATTGGCTAACTATGGTTAGCCTTGTCTTTAAAGAGAAATGTCACTTAAAGAGAAGAGTCAAATTTACCTGTGAGGAGTGAGATGGCTTCTTGAATGTGTGTTCTGGAATTCTGATCATTGCCTGGAAGCCAATATGAACTTCTATTCTGGGGCTCCTTCATGGACAGCTCCAAATCAAGTTTCTTGTATTCATCCTTCTTCTGACTGTAAGTGAGGAATTAAATATCCACCTGAGTTCCTTGGCAGCAAGGGTAGTGAAAGAATTGTCCTTTTCACCATTTTCTTCCCAGGAAGAAGAAATTTCACACTGTGCATGTACACATCAGGAGCAGGTATTAAATCACTCCTGACTTGCTTTTCTCCATGACTATTTATTTTATTTATTTTATTTTATTTATTTATTAAACATTTTTTAATTGAAGTATAGTTGATTTACAATGTTGTGTTAATTTCTGCTATACAGCAAAGTGATTCAGTTACACATATATATACATTCTTTTTCATATTCTCTTCCTTTATGGTTTTATCACAGGATATTAAATATATTTCCCTTCCACGGTTATTTCTTAAACACACCCTCTGTTTACACGTAAGCCCAAATAGAGGAAAATGAAAACATCTCATTGAAAGTAAAATTGCCTAAATATTTTGACACAAGCCCAATTTGCTTTTTGCTTTGCCTGAATTCAGGATTGCTTCCGCATCCTGGCTGGTTATAAGATTCTTCCAGGGAACATGTTTCAGAGGATGAGAATGAGGCCAGTGGCTGCTGATGTTAAAAGGACATGGCATCTGCACAAGGCCTGAGAGGGGGGCTGGTTGCACAAATTAAAGTCAAACACATCACAGCCCGATTAGCAGACATGGACTTGAGTGTGCTGTCTAGGAAGGGTGTTTTTTTTTTTTTTTTTTTTTTTCCCTCCAAGTAACAAGGAGGCAATTAAAAAAAGAAAAGACAACTCCATTTGTTTCCTATGGTCATTTCTTCTCACTTTCCCTAGTCCTGGTTTCTCACTCTATTTATCTGGGAACACAAATTACGATTGCACCCAAGGAAAAAATAATATATGTAGGTAGCTATTTAGTTTCTCTCTAACCTGTTCTGGTCAATGGGAATTTTTCCCTAGAAGAGCTTGGAAATATAAAGCCATTAAGTTAAAGAAAAAAATATATATATATTGTGTTGGAACAAAATTAGTTCTTTTACTGGCAAAATTCAGAAAAATAACATGTTAATATGTTGGGGTTTTTTAAAAACAAATTTAGAATTTGATGGAGCCACCTTTTCATATATTAAAGGATCCCTCTCAATGGGTGAGTTCACCCATGAAGAACTTTAATTACTTGATATTTTAAGAGGATTCTTTATTCTGTTAAGAGAGAGAAGGAAAGCAGCTGTGAGGGAGAGACATTTGTGTGGGAGAAGTCTAAAGCTGCACGTGGGAGGTGGAAAGTTTAAAATACAGCGTCTTTACTGAACAAAAATTTCATTCCCACAGTAGGGAGCCGTTTTAAAAATGTTTTATGACCTGTTACCAGGGCACAGGGGACAATTCCATGAGGCAGCAGGGTTGTGAGTAGAGCTTGCAAAAACCAGGAACCCTTAGCTTAAACCGAGCCAAAGGACAAACTCAATAAAAAATTTGTTTGCTGTTTTATTTTTTTTTTCCCACATTAATTTGTCTCAGGGAATATGGAGTGCAGGGCTCACAGGCCTAGTAGGAGGAGTAGTTACAACAGACGCTCAGAGGAACTGAAGTGGCTTCCTGCTCTCTTTCCGGCCGAAACTTCCTTTGTTCCTCTAATCTCAAAACAGCTGTTTCCTCTGGAATCACAGCCCCCAGCTGGCAGAGTCCTTACCTCCTGGATCCTGCCGCACATAATGTACATCAAATCTGAATGTTGATACGAAATGTTCTTTTTCCCGTCCTCCTCCCCAGGCCCCTCCCTCCAGTCCTGTATTCACTTTGCCCTTTGTGGGAGGTGCACTTAGAAACAAAGTGACAGAAGCATTCAGATTCTGTATGATCTGAAGGTCTGTAGATTTAGACCTTCCAAATGGCAAAGTAAATCCGTGAAAATACTTAGAATGGCAGATAAATAGTTTGGAGACATGTCCAGAAACCTTTGGGAGACAGAAATTGATGGTTGCATCCCTTTTACAGCTTCCTTTGAGAAATCAGTACATTTTAACAAACATTAGTGTCTTAGCTACTCTTTGGCAGAAACTGGGCTATAATTAGACTCAATGTAGGAGAAGAAATGAACAGTAAGTGGTCATTCTCTCTTAAGAAATTTACAATTTTATTGATTGATACCGTCATTGAGACCTTGGAGGTAAAAAATAAGAAAAAAACCCGGTCCTACTCATGGAACAATTTAGTAATAAGTTTGAAAGAAAAGACATATATAAAAAAGGTAGAGAAAAACACAAAACATTTTTGAATCATTGCCAAATAATGGAGCGTTTATCCTATGCCTTTATGTGTTGATGGAATGAGGGCTAAGGGGTCTGAAGTATCTTGTGCTAGGTAATGGAAGGTGGGGGGATGAGTCAGGGAAAGCCTATGGATGGAAGTGTTCTGTCTGAGTGAACCAGGAAGGAAGTCTTTAATAAAAACCTAGAAGGGGAAATGTAAGCTTTGGATTTGGAATAGACCTTAGAATTCATATGGGCTGCCGCCTCCTTAACCTCAGGCACCTTGAATTCTGGAGAAGGATGTGCCTCGCTCCAGGTCACAGAGGGCCCAAGAGCAAGCCAAGCTGCCAGCAAGGCTGGTACCTCTGTCCTCCACGGCACCACTCTGCCTCTGGCTTTTGCCTCTCTGAAGTCTATGCGGGTGATTCTTATGTGCTACAACAATGAGAGGCTTGCCCCTCTGAGTCAGAAGAGAAGATGGGTTCAGCTTTGCCACTCATTAGCCATATGATCTTAGGCAAGTCATTCTAACTCCAAAAGCCTCAGATTTACCACAGGTAAACTGAAAAGAAATTGCACCTTACTCCTTGGGCTCTGGTGAGGATTCATCAAGGACTTAACCTAATAGCAGCACACTACAATACATGTATGCTTTTATTATAATAATAAAACAGATTGTTATTATTAAGGAGCAGGGTGTATTAAGTTGGTAGGAAACTGACTGATCCAGAGTCAATATTTTCTCTGAAAAAATGCAAAGAAGTTAAGCTGGGCAGATAAAGGCATCAAAGAGATGCTGAAGAGTTATTGAGAACAGATAGTGTTGCACGTGAACAAGAGAATCTTTGTATCTCGTTTTATTTTATAAAATGGTCTCTCCAAGTGTGAATTATCTTGTCAATTCTTAAACAAAAATTAATACCTAGTGAATAATTGATGCTTAAATGCATTTACTACAATTTATTATCGTGTCACCATAGAGTATGGTCATTAAAAGCATGAATGGTTCAGCCAGGCTGCCTGGCATTGGAGCCCAGTTCTGCCACTTAGGAGCTGTGAGACCTTGGACAAGTCACTTAACCTCTCTTGGCCTCAATTTCCTTATCTGCAAAATGGAGATAAGGTTGTAGAGAGAATTGTTTAAGTTAATATAAACAAAAGTCTTCAAACAATGCCTGAAACATGGTGTCAGAGAGTATTATTAATACTAATTCTTTGATTATATAAATAATAAAACAATAGTAAATAATAAAATAATAAACAAATACAAGAATAAACATAAAAGTAAGAAAATCTAAATAATAAAAATGACAACTAATAATTACTAAATAAATATATAGTAAGTAGATAAACACTAAATAAATATGATGTTCTGGACTACTCTTTTTACTATTAATACCAGGGAATAATCTAAATAATTTGTCTGCTAATATAATATCTAGAGTTTACTATGTACCAGGTGGTAGTAATCATGGTGAGACGATAAGTGCTTGGGGGGAAATAATCAGCCTTATAGAGGTTGAAATTGAAATTCTAAGCCTGTAAGTACTTCACATTTTATAGGGCCTGTAACTACTTTTGTGTTTGATTTATGTCAGTTATGTCATACCTATGGTATGCATTGTGGCTGGGAAGGGGATTTCATTTAAACTCTCTGGAAGCCAAATGCAGTGGGGCTGCCTCTTTGGGCTTTGCCAAAGCGTTGGTGAAACATCCACCTAAGTCAGTGGTCCTCAAAGTGGCATCCCCGGATCAGCAAGAGCAACATCAGCCGGGAGTTTATGAGAAAAGTCAAGTTCTTGGGCACCCGCCAACCCCACGTGCTGTATGGAAAACTCTGGGATGGGGGCCAGAGCTTTGGACTTTAACAAACCCTTCTAAGGATTCTGATGCTTGCTCAGTCTAAGGACCACTGTGGTAAATCAAAATAAGTATTGGAGTTGGCATAAATCAAGCATTAAACATTAGTAATTACAGTTGCTGCTGGACACAGCTGGGGGAGCATGAACACAGCCCCCTCCCAAACACTCTGTTCTTACTCTGTACCTCCCTCTTCCTTTTAGATGTGTTAATATTACTAAGCAGGCCCTGGTGAAGTGACTTTCCCCTGAGTCTCAAAGTTATTTCTGTCACCTCCTGTTAGGTATTGATTTAATTAGTTTAACCCTTAGAAAGCAACCAACCATATTTTCAACTTCTTAAACTGCATCCCATGTCTGTAATTGACCTGCCAGATGACTGCCCGTGATTATAATACTCATTTTAAGAAGACCACACTCTTACAGGTGTTTGAGAATGATTAGTTTAGTCCCTGGAGTGCACTAAATGGGGAGGGTGTGTTTCACTAAGATACAGATGCTGTGATCTTGCTGTTTAAAGAGTGTCCACTACCAGATGTCCTGGAAAAGACAGTGAACAGATAACTAGAGGAATAGGCACAAGAAGCAAACCTGGACAAAGTTTTCAAAGTGGGACAGGAATTCTGGAGCAGAAATAAAATTTAAGGGCCAATGGACATCTGAGGCTATGACAGTGACAATTTATTCTGTACAAATGTTCCTTACTACTTTGGTCCATGTAAGTCAAGGGTAGGTGTAGACAGATATATCCATCCATCCATCCACCCATCCCTTCATCCAACAAACATCTCTTGAGCATCCACTATATGCCAGATGCTGGTATAACAGTGGACAAATAGAAAAATATCTGCCCTTATGAAGGTTTCTTCCTGTAGGTGACAGAGATTTTTTCAATGTGAAATAATATGAATTTAACTGGGAAAGATCCTCTGCTTAATGATGAAAAAAACTTGCAAAAATAAGGAAGAGAAAATGGTCAGTGGCAAAAAGAAGACAATAGTGATTCAGAGAGCAAGAAGGTTAGTCCTCTTTCTCTTCATGAAAACTCTGGGAGTTGAACATAGGGTGAGGGTCTCAGTGTGTCCAGCCAGGCTAGCAGTGCCCAGTGACTACTGAATGCAGGGAGGTGGCCATTTCCCACCATCTTAACCCTGGAGGGTGGGGTGACAGATACACCCAAGACAGAAAATATAGCAGCAATGGAGAAGCAAGACTACACAGCTTCATACATCATCCCCTGAACTGGTGAGAACTAAATTGACTAGAATGCTGCTAAAAGTGCCTGCTTTCCTGTCCATAGTTTAGATACCCCCAGAGCGTTGGGAAGGGGTAATATGGCAGCAAGAGCTGAAGCAGCAACGGTGGTCATATTCTAGGACAACCTTGGATATGAGTGCACTCACAGCGGTACCATATACCCAACTCACTCGACTAGGGGTAATTATTGGAAACACTTAGTGGTACAAAGTATTTCAGGATCACAGAAGACAAACAACTGGCTGGAGAATCTAAGAAGGCTTCCAAGAAGAGGTGACATTGGGCTGGAAGGGCCTTGAAGGAAGTCTAAAATTCTGGCAGGTAGAACAGGTGGAATTGATGTGCTACATTTTCTAAAAAAATCCTGAACTAAACATGCTTCTTTTGGTTTTTGTCCTTCCTTTACATGGACACGCCACTACTGAGGATGGCATAGCCAAATGGATCAGAAGCCCCATCACATTCCATTTCTATTTGTTTTTATGACTCTGGTCTTTAGTCTCAGCATCCCATCTCAGGAGTCAGTACAGTGTGGCCTGGGTATATAATAATGCCCTCTCTGCCTGGATGGCAGTGCTGCTGTGGTGAGCATGGTGAAGCTGCATCCTGGCTAGGAGAAAACTCACTGTTAATCAATGCTGTCTGCCAGGGACCGAGGGAATATCTCCTTGAAGGAAAGGACCCTTGTGTGGGTCTCACAGCTATGTCCTTCTTAGCACAAGGCCCGGCCCACGGTAGGAGTGGTACAGAGTCTGTTGAATGTTGGATGGCTTGTGACATATGTGACAGGTATGTGTCAAACCTGGAGTTGTCGATGGAGCTTGGGTTTAAAGTCATGCCTTCCTAGGTTTGAAGCTCAGCCCTTCCATTTAGTGGCTGTGAAATGTACAAATGGTACTTACTCTTTCAGTGCTGCCATTTCTTTGTCTGTAAAAGGATAATGTGCAACTCACAGGTATTATCGGAGAAGAGCTGTGTGTTGGAGGAGGTGGGTTTCAATGCAAACAACAAAAGGACAGTTTCTGATAATATACCAACACTTTAGTTTTGAAGAGGCTGATAGGACTAATTAAAAAACCTATGGTTAGAGTAAATTCAGTAAAGATTCTGCCATTAATCATGTGAGTTGTTTCAAAAGGAGTTTTTGGTTTTTCTTTTTCCCTAGTAGGTACACAGAGAGGGAATAATGTATACTTTGCCTAGAGAGTTAAGTTAGCAACAATAAGCTCCATGCTATCTCTACAAGTTTCCCTCTGAAATTTTTAATAGTCTATATAATGAAGGAAAAAAACAAAGTTGACAGACTTGATACATCTTTTATTTTTTATGTAATATAGATTTTTAAAATAAACTGGTATATAGTTTTTTATTTTGTCACACTGGCAGTAATAGAAAGGGACATAATTGTAACATTTGTGCAATTATAATTGAATAAAAATACCTGTGTTTCTTCCTTTATACTTTTTCTCATGGTTGCCACCATGTACTCAGGGTCGCGTTAAGATAATGTTTCTTCTGGAGGCAGCAGCGGGCCAGCCTCACCGTGGCCAGCATAATCATGGCAATTCAGTGCTGCCCATTCTTTCTTACTCTCGTTCTGTCTTTCTCAATTTTTTTCCCCACAGTTTTCAAGATGCTCAAATTCATCACTTAGAAGAAAACAGAGATTATTACGTGTGATTCTGTAACTTGCCCTATGGGAAAAGCAGGCCACTTTGAAGTTGTTTTTATTTTTATATTCAAACTTCACCACATTTATGTCAGTGGTTGTCTCAAATTAAGTTTAGAGAGAGAGGCATTTTGCAAATTTGTCATTTACAGATTGTATTAAATTGACCCGATTTAGCCATGTTGTTTACAGAAATGATATAATGCATATTTATTCTCAACTATTACATAGTAAATATACAGCAATTACGAGAAGTGTGCAGACTGGCAAGAAATCCCATAAGTGATGTATCTGTTTTATCTAGCAACTCAAATGCTTTCTAATTCACTTACTTATTTAACAAAAATTTACTGAGCACCTATTCTATCACAACATGGTGCTAGACATTGAGACCGTAAAGACCCATAAGCCTGGAGGGGTAGCGAAAAGCCCAAACAAATCTATACAACCCACATGAAGGGACTTGTGCTCTAATGAAGGACCCACAGAAGGTGGGAGTAAAGGAGAGAACAGAAACTCCGCTTGGAGAATTCTAGACGATACCACAGAAAAGGCAGCACTCCCAGGAGACAAGAGATGGGTAGGAATGTTCAGGAAGGTTGGGGAAGAACCTTGTAAAGAGATGGGATATACAAAGCCCACCCATTCTCAGGGAAAGTGGAGCAGTCCAAGAGTTGGGAATGGAGGGAGCGGTGAGAAGCAGGACAGATTGCAAATGTCACGCCGACATTCCTTTGGAGCCTGATTGCTGGGAAAGTTTTTAAGCCCATGAGAGACTGGTTGCATAAGTGTTTTAGAAAACTTGCTATGAAAGCTCTGTGCAAAGAGGACAAGAAGGTTGGAGGATGAGGCTGAAGGAGGAACAAACTGTCCCCCAGTGTATGCAGGAGTCCAGAAAAGCATGATGAAGCTGCTGGAAAGCAGCGACAGTGAGAATGGTGAGGAGAGGAAGGATTAGAGAATTATTTCAAAGGTTCAATTAACTACTGAGATCCTTTTCCCCCACTGAGTCCATGTCATGGTCTGAGGGCAGTCTTTTTTTTAAATTTAATTTAATTTTTTCTGATTTTGTGGACGAAATGTATTTATTTATTTATATTTACAGAAGAGATAAGTATATTTAGAATGAGAACAAATCACAACAAATTATAAATTTTAAAAAGATGACAAATGCTATAAACTCACAAAATCCAGAAAAATAACACTACAATCAATTTTAGAACATTTGGTCACCCTGAAAAAACTCTCATACCCATTACCAATTATTCCCCTTTTTACTTCCCCTACCCGACAGCCCTAGGCAACCACTAATATACTTTGTCTCTATAGATCTGCCTATTCTGGACATTTTAAGCAAATAGACTCATACACCTTGTGATTCTTTGTAACTGACTTCATTCACTTAGCTTTCATTCTTAATGCTTTAAAGAATCAGCCATATTGTACCATGTAGCAGTACTTCATTCATTTTTTACTGCCAGGTAATATTCCGTTGTATGGCTATGCCACATTTTACTTGATGGGTATTTGGGTTGTTTCCACTTTTTGACCATTATGAATAATGCTTGTATGAACATTTGTGTACATGTTTTTGTGTGGGCATATATTTTCATTTCTGTTAGGTATAGACTGAGGAGTAGAATTGCTGGGTCATATGGTAACTCTATGTTTAACCTTTTTAGGAACTGCCAGATTGTTTTCCAGAGTGGCTGCATTATTACATTCCCACCAGCAGTGTGTGAGGTTTCCATTTTCTTCACATCCTTGCTAACACTTGCTATCATTTGCCTTTTTGATTGCAGCCCTCCTTGTGGGTGTGAAATAGTATTTCAGTGTGGTTTTGCTTTGCACTTCCTTGACGGATAATGATGTTGATCATCTTTTCACATGCTTATTGGCCATTTGTATATCTTCTTTGGAAAAATGCCTGTAAAGATACTTTGCCTTTTTTTTTTTTTTCTGGCTGCTCCATTCAGCATGTGGGATCTTAGTTCCCCAACCAAGGATCGAATCTGTACCCCTCACATTGGTAGCGCGGAGTCTTGACCACTGGACCTCCAGGGAAGTCCCTCCATTGTCAATTTTTAATTGGGTTATTTATCTTTTTATTATTGAGTTGTAATAGTTTTTTATTATATTCTAGATAGAAGTCCCTTATCAGATATATGATTGCAAACATTTTCTCCTGTTCTATGGGCTGTCATTTTTTTAAACATCTTTATTGGAGTACAATTGCTTTACAGTGTTGTATTAGTTTCTGCTGTATAACAAAGTGAATCAGCTATAGGTATACATATATCCCCATATCCCCTCACTCTTGCATCTCCCTCCCACCCTCCCTATCCCACCCTTCTAGGTGGTCACAAAGCACCGAGCTGATCTCCCTGTGCTATGCAGCAGCTTCCCACTAGCTATCAATTTTACATTTGGTAGGGTATATATATCAATGTCACTCTCTCACTTCGTCCCATCTACTCTTCCCCCTCTCTGTGTCCTCAAGTCCATTCTCTATGTCTGCGTCTATATTCCTGTCCTGCCCCTATGTCATCAGAACCATTTTTTGTTTTTAGATTCCTTATATATGTGTTAGCAAATGATAGTTGTTTTTCTCTTTCTGACTTACTTCACTCTGTATGACAGACTCTGAGTCTATCCACCTCACTACAAATTACTCAACTTCGTTTCTTTTTATGGCTGAGTAATATTCCATTGTATATATGTGCCACATCTTCTTTATCCATTCATCTGTTGATGACACTAGGGTGGCTTCCATGTCCTGACTATGGTAAATAATGCTGCAATAAACATTGTGGTACATGTCTCTTTTTGAATTATGGTTTTCTCAGGGTATATGCCCAGTAGTGGGATTGCTGGGTCATATGGTAGTTCTAGTTTAGTTTTTTAAGGAACCTCCATACAGTTTTCCATAGGGCTGTATCAATTTATATTCTAACCAACACTGCAGGAGGGTTCCCTTTTCTCCACACCCTCTCCAGCATTTATTGTTTGTAGATTTTTTGATGATGGCCATTCTGACCGATGTGAGGTGATACCTCATTGTAGTTTTGATTTGCATTTCTCTAATGATTAGAGATGTTGAGCATCCTTTCGTGTGTTTGTTGGCAATCTGTATATCATCTCTGGAGAAATGTCTATTTAGGTCTTCTGCCCATTTTTGGATTGGGTTGTTTGTTTTTTTAATATTGAGCTGCATGAGCTGCTTGTATATTTTGGAGACTAAATCCTTGTCAGTTGCTTCATTTGTAATGATTTTCTCCCATTCGGAGGTTTATGGTTTTCGTCTTGTTTATGGTTTCCTTTGCTGTGCAAAAGATTTTAAGTTTCATTAGGTTCCCTTTGTTTATTTTTGTTTTTAATTCCATTACTCTAGGAGGTGGGTCAAAAAGATCTTTCTGTGATTTATGTCAAAGAGTGTTCTTCCTATGTTTTCCTCTAAAAGTTTTACACCTTACATTTAGGTCTTTAATCCATTTTGAGTTTATTTTTGTGCATGGTGTTGTGAAGTGTTCTAATTTCATTCTTTTACATATAGCTGTCATGTTTTCCCAGCACCACTTATTAAAGAGGCCGTCTTTTCTCCATTGTATATTCTTGCCTCCTTTATCAAAGATAAGGTAACCATATGTGTGTGGGTTTATCTCTGGGCTTTCTATCCTGTTCCCTTGATCTATATTTCTGTTTTTGGTGCCAGTACCATACTGTTTTGATAACTGTAGCTTTGTAGTATAGTCTGATATCAGGGAGCCTGATTCCTCCAGGTCCATTTTTATTTCTCAAGATTGCTTTGGCTATTTGGGGTCTTTTGTGCTTCCACGCAAATTGTGAAATTTTTTGTTCTAGTTCTGTGAAAAATGCCATTGATAGTTTGAAAGGGATGCATCAAATCTGTAGATTTCTTTGGGTAGTAGAGTCATTTTCAAAATGTTGATTCTTCCAATCCAAGAACATGGTATATCTCTCCAACTCTTTGTATTGCCTTTAATTTCTTTCATCAGTGTCTTATAGTTTTGTGCATACAAGTCTTTTGTCTCCTTAGGTAGGTTTATCCCTAGGTATTTTATTCTTTTTGTTGCAATGGTAAATGAGAGTGCTTCCTTAATTTGTCTTTCAGATTTTTCTTCATTAGTGTGTAGTATTGCAAGAGATTTCTGTGCATTAATTTTGTATCCTGCTACTTTACCAAATGCATTGATTAGCTCTAGTAGTTTTCTGGTAGCCTCTTTAGGATTCTCTGTATATAGTATCATGTCATCTGCAAACAGTGACAGCTTTACTTGTTCTTTTCTAGTTTGGTTTCCTTGTATGTCTTTTTCTTCTCTGAATGCTGTGGCTAAAACTTCCAAAACTATGTTCAATAATAGTGGTGAGATTGGGCAACCGTGTCTTGTTCCTGATCTTAGAGGAAATGGTTTCAGTTTTTCACCATTGAGAACAATGTTGGCTGTGGGTTTGTCATATATGGCCTTTATTATGTTGAGGTAAGTTCCCTTTATGCCTAATATCTGGAGAGATTTTATCATAAATTGGTGTTAAATTTTGTCAAAAGCTTTTTCTGCAACTATTGAGATGGTCATATGTTTCTTATCCTTCAATTTGTTATTATGGTTTATCACATTGATTGATTTGTGTATATTGAAGAATCCTTGTTTTCCTGGGATAAACCCCACTTGATCATGGCGTCTGATCCTTTTAATGTTTTGTTGAATTCTGTCTGCTAGTATTTTGTTGAGGATTTTTGCATCTATATTCATCAGTGATATCGGCCTGTAGTTTTCCTTTTTTGTGACATCTTTGTCTGGTTTCGGTATCAGGGTGATGGTGGCATTGTAAAATGAGTTTGGGAGTGTTCCTCCCTCTGCTGTATTTTGGAAGAGTTTGAGAAGGTTAGGTGTTAGCTCTTCTCTGAATATTTGATAGAATTCACCTGTGAAGCCATCTGGTCCTGGGCTTTTGTTTGTTGGAAGATTTTAAATCACGGGTTCAGTTTCAGTGCTTGTGATTGGTCTGTTTACATTTTCTATTTCTTCCTGGTTCTGTCTCAGAAGGTTGTGCTTTTCTAAGAATTTTTCCATTTCTCCCAGGTTGTCCATTTTATTGGTATATAGTTGCTTGTAATAATCTCTCATGATCCTTTGTATTTCTGAAGTGTCAGTTGTTACTTCTCCTTTTTCATTTTCAATTCTGTTGATTTGAGTCTTTTCCCTTTTTTTCTTGATGAATCTGGCTAATGATTTATCAGTTTTGTTTATCTTCTCAAAGAACCAGCTTTTAGTTTTATTGATCTTTGCTATCATTTCCTTCATTTCTTTTCCAGTTATTTCTGATCTGATTTTTATGATTTCTTTCCTTCTGCTAACTTTGGGGTTTTTTTTGTGTTTTTTTCTCTAGTTGCTTTAGGTGTAAAGTTATCTTGTTTATTTGAGATTTTTCTTGTTTCTTGAGGTAGGATTGTATTGCTATAAACTTCCCTCTTAGAAATACTTTTGCTGTATCCCATAGTATTTGGGTCATCGTGTTTTCATTGTCATTTGTTTGTAGGTGTTTTCTGATTTCCTCTTTGATTTCTTTAGTGGTCTCTTGGTTATTTAGTAGTGTATTGTTTAGCTTCCATGTGTTTGTATTTTTTACCATATTTTTCCCCTGTAATTGGTATCTACTCTCATAGCGTTGTGGTCAGAAAAGGCACTTGATACAATTTAAATTTCCTTTAATTTTCTACGGCTTTTTTGTGTCCCAAGATATAATCTGTCCTGGATAATGTTCCATGAGCACTTGAGACGAAAGTGTATTTTGTTGTTTCTGGATGGAATGTCTTATAAATATCAATTAAGTCTATCTTGTTTAATGTGTCATTTAAAACTTGTGTTTCCTTATTTATTTTCATTTTGGATGATCTGTCTATTGGTGAAAGTGGGGTGTTAAAGTCCCCTACTATTACTGTGTTACTGTCGATTTCCCCTTTTATTGCTGTTAGCATTTGCCTTATATATTGAGGTGCTCCTATGTTGGGTGCGTAAATATTTACAATCGTTATGCTTTCTTCTTGGATTGATCCCTTGATCATTTTGTTGTGACCTACTTTGTCTCTTGTAAGAGTCTTTATTTTAACGTCTGTTTTGTCTGATATGAGAATTGCTACTCTAGCTTTCTTTTGATTCCCATTTGCATGGAATATCTTTCTGCATCCCCACAGTTTCAGTCTGTACGTGTCCCTAGGTCTGAAGGTGGTCTCTTGTATACAGCATATATATTGGTCTTGTTTTTGTATTCATTCAGCCAGTCTATGTCTTTTGGTTGGAGCATTTAATCCATTTACATTTAAGGTAATTATTGATATGTATGTTCCTATCACCATTTTCTTCATTGCTTTGTGTGTGTTTTTGTAGGTCTTTTCCTTCTTTGTGTTTCCTGCCTAGAGAAATTCCTTTAGCATTTGTTGTAAAGCTAATTTGGTTGTGCTGAATTCTCTTAGCTTTTGCTTGTAGAGGTTTTAATTTTTCAGTCAAATCTTAATGAGATCCTTGCTGGGAAGAGTAATCGTGGTTGTAGGTTTTCCCCTTTCATCTCTTTAAATATGTCCTGCCACTCCCTTCTGACTTGTAGAGTTTCTCATGAAAGATCAGCTGTTAACCTTATGGGGATTCCTTTGTTTGTTATTTGTTGCTTTCCCTTGCTGCTTTTAATATTTTTTCTTTGTATTTAATTTTTGATAGTTTGATTAATATGTGTTTCTCCTTGGCATTATCCTGTATGGGACTCTCTGCACTTCTGGACTTGATTGACTATTTCCTTTCCCATGTTAGGGAAGTTTTCAACTATAATCTCTTCAAATATTTTCTCAGACCCTTTCTTTTTGTCTTTTTCTTCTGGGACCCCTATAATTCGAATGTTGGTACTTTTAATATTGTCCCAGAGGTCTCTGAAACTGTCCTCAAGTCTTTTCATTATTTTTTCTTTATTCTGCTCTGCAATAGTTATTTCCACTATTTTATCTTTCAGGTCACTTATCCATTCTTCTGCCTCATTTATTCTGCTATTGATTCCTTCTAGAGAATTTTCAATTTCAGTTATTGTGTTGTTCATCATTGTTTGTTTATTCTTTAGTTCTTCTAGGTCCTTCTTAAACATTTCTTGTATTTTCTCCATTTTATTTCCAAGATTTTGAATCATCTTTACTATTATTACTCTGAATTATTTTTCAGGTATACTGCCTATTCCCTCTTCATTTGTTTGGTCTGGTCGGTCTTGCTCCTTCATCTGCTATGTATGTCCCTGTCTTCTCATTTTGTTTAACATATTGTGTTTGGTGTCTCCTTTTCACAGGCTGCCAGTTCATAGTTCCCATTGTTTTTGCTGTCTGCCACCAGTGGGTAAGGTTGGTTCAGGGGCTTGTGTAGGCTTCTGGGTAGAGGGGACTGGTTCCTGTGTTCTGGTGTGTGGGGCTGGATCTTGTCCTTCTCGTGGGCAGGGCTGAGTCTGGTGGTCTGCTTTGGGGTGTCTGTGAACTTACTATGATTTTAGACATCATCTCTGCTATTGGGTGGGGTTGTGTTCCAGTCTTGTTAGTTGTGTGGCATGGGGTGTCCAGCACTGGAGTTTGCTGGCCTTTGAGTGGAGTTGGGTCTTAGTGTTGAGACAGAGATCTCTGGGAGAGCTCTTGCCGATTGATATTACATGGGGCCAGGAGGTCTCTGGTGGTCCAATGTCCTGAACTCGGCTCTCCAACTTCAATGGCTTAGGCCTGACACCAGCCCAGAGAACTAAGACCCTGTCAGCCAAATGGCTCAGAAGAGAGGGAGAAAAAAAGGAAAAATAAATAAATAAAATATGTAAATAAAAAAATTATTAAAATAAAAAATTGAAAAAGTAGCAACAACAAAAAAAAGAAGAGTGCAACCAAACCAATAAACAATCCACCAATGATATCGAGCACTAAAAACTATACTAAGATAAAGCTAAAGATGAGAAACAACCCAGTCACATACAGCAAACCCTAAGACTATAGTTGCTCCCAAAGTACACCTCCTCAATTTTGGGAATATTCGTTGTCTGTTCAGGTATTCCACTGATGCAGGGTACATGAAGTTGACTGTGGGGATTTAATCCACTGCTCCTGAGGCTGCTGAGAGAAATTTCCCTTTCTCTTCTTTGTTCGCACAGCTCCTGCTCTTCTCCTTTGGTTTGAGCCCCGCCTCTGTGTGTAGGTCACCTGAGGGCATGTGTTCCCCATCCAGACAGGAGGGGGTTAAAGGAGCAGCTGATTAGAGGGCTCTGGCTCTCTCAGGCCGGGGGAAGGAAGTGTACGGAATGCGGGGTGAGCCTGCAGCGGCAGAGGCCGACGTGATGTTGCAACAGACTAGGGCATGCCGTGTGTTCTCCCAGGGAAGTTGTCCCTGGATCACGGCACCTTGGCAGTGGCAGGATGCACAGGCTTCTGGGTGGGGGGAGGTGTGGATAGTGACCTGTGCTTGCACATAGGCTTCTTGGTGTCTGCAGAAGCAGCCTTAGGGTTTCATGCCATCTCTGGTGTCCCCCCTGATAGCTGCAGCTCACGCCCTTCTCTGAAGCTCGTTTAGGCAGTGCTCTGAATCTCCTCTCCTCATGCACCCCGAAACAATGGTCTCTTGCTTCTTACACAATTCCAGACATTTTTCCCGGACTCCCTCCCGGCTAACTGTGGCACAGTAGCCCCCTTCAGGCTGTGTTCACACAGCCAACCCCAGTCCTCTCCATGGGATCTGACCTCCGACACCCGAGCCTCAGCTCCCAGCCCCCACCCGCACCAGCGGGTGAAGAGACAAGCCTCTCAGGCTGGTGAGTGCTGGTCGACACCGATCCTCTGTGTGGGAATCTCTCCACTTTGCCCTCTGCACCCCTGTTGCTGTGTTCTCCTCCTTGTCTCCGAAGCTTCCCCCTGCCCACCCCCTGTCTCAACCAGTAAAGGGGCTTCCTAGTGTGTGGAAACATTTCCTCATTCACAGCTCCCTCTCAGAGGTGCAGGTCCTATACCTGTTCTTTTGTCTCTGTTTTTTCTTTTTTCTTTTGCCCTACCCAGGTACGTGGGGATTTTCTTGCCTTTTGGAAAGTCTGAGGTTTTCTGTCAACGTTCAGTAAGTGTTCTGTAGGAGTTGTTCCACATGTAGATGTATCTTTGATGTATTTGTAGGGAGGAAGGAGATCTCCATGTCTTACTCCTCTGCCATCTTGAAGCACCCTCCTGAGAGCAGTCTTAACTGAACCAGAGGTGAGGAAACATATGTTTTCTTTGAGCTGATTGACATATGCCAGAGGCTCTGTTTCCACCACAAATCCAGGGTGAAGGAGGCAGGACACCCCCTGCCTAATTATTCCCTGATAATGATAGGCTACCCCTGCCCCTTCTTCCTTCTCCCTTTGTAAGTGCTGCCTGGATGGTAGATGGTGAACCCTCTCCCTCTCTCAGTGGGCAGGGTCAAAGCGCCTACAGTGCAGAGTCCAGCCTGAGACATCAGTGTCATCTACACCTCCAGTCACGGCAAAGGAGGGTGACAAGGAGGTGCAGAAGTTTCTGAGTTGCAAGTGTCTCTCAGGTATCTGCAGATTCCATTAGAGGCTGTTGGGTGGGTTCACAGTGATGCTGCTGTTTTGCTGCTCTGGTTTTACTCTTATAGAGTCATTGTTAACAATAGGATATACAGGAAGTAGCATAGATTTAGGCATCCTACATATCTAGTTTGCAACTTCATATATGTCAGCTCTGTTATCTTAGCTCACTTGGCTTGTGTGAGCCTCATTTATTGACAAATGTGGATCATAACCTAATCTGTGTTTCTGCTGTGAGGGTTGAATGTTATGAAAAGTACAAAACTCCTGACACAGTGTAATATCCTCATTCTTATTTCATCTTCCATAGAGAAAGGAAACTCCCTGACTGAACCTTCCAGCTGGAGGCATCAATGGGTGTTTAAAGGATCCCAGTATAACTCAACTTTTTCCTGTATCCACAGTTGCGTAACTTTTCTACAAACACATCCTCCTGGTGGATTACATTTATTTTGAAGATAGGCTATCCGAAGGTGCGTTTCCCTTTCCTGTACTTGAGGTGGTCCTAATCCACACGGAAGTGGTCCTCCATTCTACAAGATGGGACCATGCTGCATCTTGTCTTTCCAAATATTTATTACCAAAAATGTTGCAGAAGATTAAATAGTTTGAGAAAGATTGGAATCCATTGTTGTAAGCATTGGCATAAGTTAAAGATATGGGAGGAAGACAGGGAAGGGAATGGTATTTGTAGAATATGAGTTATGAGTCAGAATGTTTTTCCATAAATTTTACATTTTGACCCTCTTACAAACCCTGTGAGGTAGGTGCAGCCTTAGTATTAGGTATGACATAACAGAGTCCCTTTCCCCCAAGTATCAGTGGCTGAAACAAGATCAAAGTTTATTTCTCACTCATGTAAAAGAATTCAGAAGGACAGTAAATATGATGGCTCCATAGGCATCCTTCTATCTTGATGTTCCACAAACCTTAGACTATCTTCCCCTTGGTACAAAGTAGCTGCTTGAACTCTGGCTATCACGTGCATATTCTAAGCAGGATGAATGGAGAAAATAATAAAAGTTGTATCTTCTCTCTTTTAAGAGTATTGCCCAGCTGTGTGATCTCTGGTTTCCTCTTACATCTCTTTTGCCAGAAATTAGTCTCATAATTCCCTCTGGCTACAAGGCAGTCTTAAAACTGTAGTCTTTCAACTGGTCAACCTGTGCTCAGACAGGGAGAAAGGACATTGTGATCAGCTATGACTGCCTGCTGCAGTTGGTATCATGCACTACCCCCTACCCAACTTTTCAAAGGTCTGGTGAGTCTAAGAGTGTTCTGGTTACCTACTGCCAACTGTATTGCGGTTATCTATTACTTAATGACTTAAAACAGTCAACATTTTATCATGCTCAAGATTTTGTAGTCAGGAATTTGGGTGAGACTCAACAGAGATGGCTCCTCTCCGCACCACAAGGATTATGGCCTCATTTGGAGTGGCTTGAAGAGAGAGAAATGGCTGGGAGGACTTGGCTGGGAACAAATGTCTAAGGGCCCATTTCTGGCATTAGTTGGCTTCCTCAGTTATTTTCTATGTTGTATCCTAGATGGCTTATTCACTCTCATGCTTGACACCTTGGCTGGGATGGCTAGAGAAGCTGGGGCTGGCCTGGTATCTTCCTTTTCCATGGAGCTTTTCCACATGGTTAGCTTGGCCTTCCTTACAACATGGCAGTATTTGGGAGCTGGATTTCTCCCAGTGGCAGCTGGCTTCGTTCAGAAAGAGTGTTCCAAGAGACCAAGGCAGAAAGCTCCTTATAACTAGCCTTGGAAGTCACACTTCTTCCATAATTCACTAAGGACAGTCCAGATTTAAGGGATGGAGAACTGAACTCCACATCTCGTTGGAAGAAGCAACAAAAGGTCTTCAGTCATCTGTAATCTACTGCAAAGTGATTGCTTAAAAAGCCACAGCTAGGAAGCCAAATGGCCAGGCCTAGAACATAGACTTTTCTTTACACTGTGTAAGCCCAAGCAGTAGGTCTTGGTACTTTTAAAGAGTGAACTAAACAAGTTGATTTTTAAAAAAGCATGTTAGATTCTAGCTGGCTATGGAGTAACAGGAGGTGGTAAGAAATTACAGCAATCTTATCTTCATTAAGAGCATAGACTCCAGAACTCAATGGGATGGATGTGCCTCAGGGCTTTGTACTCAAGTCTTTAGGC
This sequence comes from Monodon monoceros, assembly GCF_005190385.1. NCBI lineage: Eukaryota > Metazoa > Chordata > Mammalia > Artiodactyla > Monodontidae > Monodon > Monodon monoceros. The sequence goes on from NW_021703778.1 coordinate 45,054,200, forward strand.
TGAGTCTCCTACGAAGTGTAGCTGATATTATTTTTCATCTTCTTCCCCAAACCCCTCCCCTATATACCTTCCAGCTCAACAACTGGGCTGCTACTCTGCTGTCTCTTTCATATTTGTGAATACTCTCTCAGGTCTAGGAAATCAGATTGTCTCATTTAAATTTAATTTGAATTTCTCTTTGAAGAATCAACCTGAGACATCAAAGGGAATCCAAAAAATGCACTACAAAATAAATGATCAAATGACTTCTGAAAACATTGCACTTTTATATCTGGAAATATTGGATCAAAACTTCAATTTCTTTTATTGTTAAAATTAAAGAGAGACTTAAAAGAAACTGCCATGTAAGGGTGACACCACATTTAACCAACAGACAAATTGTTATAACCTGATAGTGTTGTAACCATCAATACATGCATTCTCTCTCTAATTCATAATGAGTCAGAGTCTCTCAGTCACTAAGCTTCAACTTGGTTTCAAGTCATAAAAATATTATTTAGAGTACAGGTCACAGAAGTCTCATTTACAGTCTGAGAATAATTAAATTGCCAATTTATCTGCACAACACAGACTGAGTTTTGTGTTGAAATGTGGCCTTTGAGAAACTAACTTCTCAAACAAAAATTTTACCTTAATTACTTATGCATTTAATTTTTGAAGATCTGAAGTCCTTTTCCCTTATTTTAATATATTTAGAGGTGGATATTAGAAGGTTCAAGACTGTAGTGAATTAGCATTTTCTCTGAGTCCTTCAAGTAGTTGGGAAAACACACAAGAGAAAAAGGGCATGCAGTCTGTCCTCAAGGGTGCAAACACACTCCTCCAAGAGAAAGTGGGAAGAGCACCTGGTAAATGAATGTGTGATCATAGCTTGTCCCATCAAGAATGTGGTGGGTGATCAAAAACTTAAGTGATGTCTTGACTTATCAGGAACTATGAGCTCAAACTAGTGGTACAGACCTCATAGGTCCTAGAGGCAAGAGGTTTCAGTGAACGGTCATGGGTCAGAGGAAAGACTACCCTTTTCAGCTGAGGTGAGTGGGAATGGTTTTCTTGCCTTCCGTTGGCCACATAGGACTGGGTAGGGAGAATCAATAATGAAGAATTAAAATCAATAATTATTTTTTTAAAGAAGGAAATGATGGTGGCATTCTATGGAAGGAGGAGCATTCCTCCTAGGCACCTGGGGAATTGGCTCTTTTATGTTTAGGGAAAACAGCTGGTGAACCCTTTGCTAGCTCCTTTAACCCACTCCACTCTCTCTCTCTCCTGCTAAAAAAGTTGACAAAGTTCAAACAAAGACAATTGAATTTGTCTTCTTAATAAAATTATTACTATGTGAAATCTGTCCCTTGGTGCTTCTGTGTACATTTCAGAATGACTGGAGAGTGATAAGAGGAGTGACAGAAGGAAAGAATCCTGGTAGGGAGAGTATCTCTTCCAACAAAGCAGCAGGTAACACTCCAAGAGAATGCATGGCTGGAAAGTGCAGGGGGCTTTGCAAGACCTAATATTCAAGTTCACGTTGATTTCTATTGTGTTATATGCAGATGTCCCTCTGTCTCACACCCTGAACCTCACTAGGTCACATGGCTAGCCTCATAATGATGTTTTTTTGGAATGAGTGGAGGAAAAGCAGACTTTCCATGCCTGGGGACAAGGAAAAGGGAGGCCCTAAGGTTAGCAAGCAAGGAGAGATGCTGGTAATTAACTAGAGTAGAGCAGCTAAGCGTATTGCAGTGTGGATCAGCAGAAAGATGTGAGCTGAACATCCATTCTGTCCCTGCCTCCAATACCAGAGGAGGCCAATCCCACAAGTGCATGGATGTTTGCTGGTATATGTGTGAAAGAGCATCAAGGAGGGAGGCCAGACCCTGCATTTGCATGGATATGAGCTAATAGGGATTCAGGCCCTCAGATTGCATGTTATACATTTTAGAGAAGGCATCACTATCCAAGTGGCTGCCAGAGTCGTTAATAGATTTTCTCCAAAAGGAAATATCTCCATTTCCTCTCTGGCATCTATCCCTCTATATCAGAAAACCCCTGGTGCCCTCTCCCTTCAGTGCTGGCCTGGTCCCTGCAGGATGCTGCAAAGGATTCATCTGGTCCTCTTTTTAATAAGTCCAGTAATAGGAGTTTTGACCATTTCTCTTGGGGTGTTTTTTTTTATTATTATTATTTCAGTGTTATGAACTCACTGTATGGATCTTAGAAGTGGTTATTTTAATTGAGCAGTCAAGCAACAGAGAATTGTCTGCCTGCCCAGCCTCAGTAGAATCTGAGACTGTTCCAAAATTAGAAAAATATCCTACTGAAAGAGGTGATGGAGGAAGCGGGTATAGGGGTGGGAAAATCACAGATCTCTGCCTAGCTACAGTCTCATTTATCTCTGACACTTATCCCCACTAGACTTCAAAAATACTGGGTAATCTAAGTATTTTCTTTCTAAAGAACATGGTCAATGGAGTATTTTTCTAACTGAAAGACAGGAATTGAGGTTTATCAAAATACATTGATTTTGATGTATTCAGTCAACATGGCCTTCAACTGTGGCCCCTGCTTCCATCCCCTTGGCCTCTGCCTCAGATAAAATCCTCATCATCCAGCTTCTCCAGCTTCTGATCCTCCACATGCTGCCAAAGCTATTTTTCTAAAGCACAGGGCATCATATCATGCTACTTCCTTGCTCAACATGCTACAACGGCCATCTCTTGCCCTCCAGGATCTGCCTTCTCCAGCCATCACCCAAGTTGCCCTGCTACCATTCAGCAGGTTAGCCACATAGAAACCTTCAATAGTGAGGTGGGAATGTAAACTGGTGCAGCCACTATGGTAAACAGTGTGGAGGTTCCTCAAAAACTAAAAATACAGTGGCCATATGAGCCAGAAATCCCACTTCTGGGCATATATCCAGACAAACTCTAATTCAAAAAGATACATGCACCCCAATGTTCATAGCAGCACTATTCACAACAGCCAAGACATGGAAACAACCTAAATGTCCATCGACAGATGAATGGATAAAGAAGATGTGGTATGTGTATTTATATCTCTCTCTCTCCACACACACACACACACACACACACACACACACACACACACAAAATGGAATACTACTCAGCCATAAAAAGAATGAAATAATGCCATTTGCAGCAACATGGAGGGACCTGGAGATTGTCATAATAAGTGAATTAAGTCAGAGAAAGACAAATATCATATGCTATCACTTATATATGGAATCTAAAATATGACACAAATGAACTTATCTATGAAACAGACTCACAGACATAGAGAACAGACTTGTGGTTGACAAGAGGGCGGGGGAGTGGGGGAGGGATGGATTTGAATCTTGGGATTAGCAGATGCAAACTATTACGTACAGAATGGATAAACAACAAGGTCCTACTGTATAGCACAGGGAACTATAGTAAATATCCTGTGATCAATCATAAGGAAAAAGAATATGAAAAAGAATATATCTATATATACATATGTAAAACTGAATCACTTTGCTGTACAGCAGAAATTAACATAACATTGTAAATCAACTATACGTGAATAAAACAAACTTTTTAAAAAAAAGAAGAGGGGCTTCCCTGGTGGCGCAGTGGTTGAGAGTCCGTCTGCCGACGCAGGGGCCGCGCGTTCGTGCCCCGGTACGGGAAGATGCCACATGCCGCCGAGCGGCTGGGCCCGGGAGCCATGGCCACTGAGCCTGCGCGTCCGGAGCCTGTGCTCCGCAATGGGAGAGACCACAACAGTGAGAAGCCCGCGTACCGCAAAAAAAAAAAAAAAAAAAAAAAGAAGAAAATTTCAACAGTGGACTCGTCATCCTTCTCCAACCACGGCTGGCTCTTTCATTCCTCATGTTTTTGCACCCTGCCCCCCACCCTGTCCCGCCTACCATCACTATTTGATCTTCAATTCCTAAAACGAATCTAACCTATTCTGTTATTTTATCAAAACTTTTGCTCAACAAATGATTAATGAATATTTGCTATGAACTATGTACTATCTCCATTTTTTAGATAATATCACCCTATTTAATGATTATTAAAGGAACATAAAGAGTATACTATCTTCAAAGATTTGCATTGTAAAAGAGAAAAAGAAATAAATAAGTATTTTTATACATATTGTATCATTCGTATGATGTTGATTTGATGAAAACAAGCAAAACACAGTGCCCAGCCCTGAGCGTGCAAAAAATAAAAGGTTAAACTGAAAAGGATAAACAAAGCAAAAATACTTAGTTCTCTAAGGTAAAGAGTTTCACAAAATGTCAATAAATTACATAATTATAATACAATAAATTATAACTTAATTATATTATTTGCTCTACATACTATTGTATAATTATTTAAAATTAATTTTAATGCAAAAAGTAACTACGGTGGATCAAGTCGATGCATTGAAGTTCTATGATCTTTACATGCCACATAGCTAGCTAAAGTGGAAACATTATAAAATATTTTGTAAACTATTAAAACATTGAATTTTATAGAAAAATATAGTCTAAGTCATGGGATATTATTTCAACAAAGAAGCTGGGTAATGAAATTTTTGAGCCACCAAGCATTATAATAATGAGCTAATATTGAGGGTAAACAAGTTAACCATGGAGACCATGTAAACCAGAAACAATATTGGAATGCAAGGGGTGCAGTGAGAACATGGGAGATCAGAGAGAGGGAGACAAGCAGAGGGAGGCAGGGCAAAGACAGTGGTGGAGATGAGTGTGTCTGTGCAGCAGTTATAGAGTGATAGAAAGAAGAGTTTGGAAAGAAAGAAGACTTCAAAAACAAGACAGCAAGAGGTGGAAAAGGAAAAGAGAAGCATATATTTTAACTAGTATAAAGATCAACTCTTTGTTGAGTTTAAGTTGGATTTTGGTCAATATTCATTAAGTCTTTTGGACCTTGTTAATAATATATAAGTAACCAGGAAAAAATTCCTTTCTAGTCAGTTGGACTAGAATCCAGAAATCAGCTTATGAGCTTTCATGGTATACATTTATATAGACACAAGCAAAACTATATTCCAGAGCGAAAAGACATCAGCTCAGCCCACAACCAAAGATGATTCTGGAAATAATTCAAGGTCATGTAAGTCTAGGTCATTGACAGCATATCTGTTATGCCTGGCACAGGTTTGAAATGTTTTAGAAGAGTAGCAACTCTATCAAATCTAACGAAAGCCAATGTAAATGAAAGTAAGAAAAGGTATAATTATGATAATTAGCAAAAGTTAAGGAAATTGAAACATGACAAATTCCTGTGCACTTGAGATGAATTACTCTTTGGTAAGAATTATTTTTAAGGACACAGAACCCATCGCACAATGTGTAATAGTCAGTAATCAACGAGGTAAATGGAAAATAATGGATTTAATCGATTATAAACAGCAACAAAACCCCGTAACTCTAGAACGTGCGACATTCATGTTGATGTCTATTAGTTCAATACTTACTCAAGTGCAGGTTGACAGTTTGTTAAACCCTCAGTCACTAAGCGTTCTGACAGTGCTGCTGCTAATCCTTGTACCACAGAACAAGGATTCATGACCCTTTCATGGTGTGTGATATACAAGTAGGTGAATGTACAATTCTGAGAAGAGCCCCCAAAGTCCCGTTCCCCAGGGAAATGTATAGAGAAGAGAAGGAGAAAAATAATATCTAATAAATACATTAACGAACAAGGAATTGCAAACTAAGAAGTGCTGTGAAGAAGATAAAAATGTTGCCGAGGTAGAACATGTTGAGGGGACCTGTTTATACTGGGTAGTGAAGAGGTGGTCTCAAGGAGACCAGCTTAAGGCTGATAAGGAGTCAGGCATGCAAAGACCCAGAGGAAGAAGGCCCTTTAAAGAAAGAACAAGGTGTTCTGTTTTTCTGAATTGGAAAGCGTGTGGCTTGAGTAAAGGACTAGAAGGAGGCTGAGAGCAGAGAGGTGCTCAGAATAACATGAAATATGTGGTCAGAGAGGTAGATAAGGACAGATGTTGGTACATATATCAATGTAGGGAGTTTTTTTAAATTTTGAACACAATAGGAAGCTGGAATTTAATCATGCTGGGGACACAATTCGATTTCATAGTTTTAAAAGATCATTCTGTCTACTATGGAGGAATACAATAAAGAAACATGAGGAATCAGTTAGGAAGCTATTGCTGAAGCCCAGGCAAGGAATGAAGGGGGCTGGTACTATCGTGGTGGAAGGAGAAATAGAAATGGATGCATTGAAGATACAGTTTGAAGCAGGTTAATACTATTTTCCAATATGCTAGGTAGCATTGCAGGGGGGTGGTGGTGCTAATAAGGGAGAGAGAGTGATTAGAATGACTGCCAGATGGTTGCCTTGTTCACCTGAATAGTTTGGTAGAAACAACTGGAAGGAGAAAGGTTGGGATAGAGATAGGGGACAGGTTTCAGGGGGACACGAGGAGTTCATTTTTGGCCATGTTGTCCATTAGATGCCGTGGGACATCAGATGCAGAGCTAACTAGGCAACTGAATGTAGAAGGCAGAGGCAGCTGACTGGATACGTGAACCTCAGAGTTATCAACATACACATGCCACATAAGTCCTTGGAAATGGATGAGATCATCTGAGAAGAGAGGATAGAGATGTAAATGAAGAATAACTAATAAGAACCTGCTGTATAAAAATAAATAATATGAAATTCAAAAAAATAAAAAAAGAAGAAAATGAAGAGTCTACTATAAAGGACTGAGGAACCTCAGTTAGAGGTTTAACAGAGGTGAAGCCCATGTAAGAAACAGAGAAGGAACGGTCAGAGAAGTGGGAGAAAAATCAGGGTTATATTGACACAGAAGTCAAAGAAGGGCAGTGTTTGAGGAAAGATGGAGCAGTCAACATTTTAAATGTTTCTGAGTTTCAGTGAGGGGAAGATAGAAAAGGATCTATTGATTTTAATGACCTAGAATCATTAGTGATGCTAATAAGAGAAAATTCAGTGGATTGATGAGCGGAAGACATAGCAGTGGAATAAAGCATGGATAAAATGAAAGAAATGGAGGACAGATTCTGGGGACAATTGCAAGAAGTTTCTTGTGACAGAAATGAGATAGTAGCTGGAGGAGATTCTGGGGTTCAAGGAGCAATTTTTAAGTAATGGGAGATACTAGAATATGTTTCTGGGCTAATGGGAATGCTTCACTAAAGAGGGAGGGATTGGGATGTGGGAGAGAGGGAGAGCATAACTGCAGGATATGTTCTTGATGAGACCGTGTGATCAGAGAGCTTTCAGAGCTCAGGAGGAAGAAAGAGAAGGTGGACACAGACCCACATGGATTTGTGCTGGAGAGATGTGAGACTATCCATTGATGACTTTTGTTCACACAATGACATGATTCAAGATCATCAGCTGAAAATAAGGTGGGCTGGGGTGGAAACGCAGTGGGTCTCTCAGTGAGGCAGAGGTGTGATATAATTGTGAGAAGTGGAAAAGTCTACAGAATAGGGAACCATGAAAGAGATCCCAGTCAGCTTTTATCACCACTTTTTTTTTGGTTTTTGCGGTGCACGGGCCTCTCACTGTTGTGGCCTCTCCCGCTGCAGAGCACAGGCTCTGGATGCGCACGCTCAGCGGCCATGGCTCACGGGCCCAGCCGCTCCATGGCATGTGGGATCTTCCCGGACTGGGGCACGAACCCGTGTCCCCTGTATCGGCAGGAGGACTCTCAACCACTGCGCCACCAGGGAAGCCCTGTCACCACTTTTTAAGGTCAGAGTTCATCAACTTATAATGGCATCTAATTTCCTTTCAGAGTGACTTTTCTGCAAATACACTTGGCTGCAATGGTACAGGTACAAAGTGAATAGGTGTACAACAAATAGTGTAGCTCTTTCTGTATGAGTGCAAAGGAGAGAGAAAAGAGGGATTTTAGGGTCATTGAAAAGGAATGAGGTAATAAAGAGCTATGGGCTTTCAGCTGGATATGAAGACAAGGGAAAAGGGGAGAGTACGCTACACCTAGTAGAATGGCTAAACAACAACAACAACAAACGGCCATTCCAAATCTTGGGGAAGATATGGAGAAATTGGAACTCCTGTTCATTGGTGGTGGAAATGTAACATGGTACCACTTCACTGGAAAAAATTTTGCCAGCTTCTTCAAAAGTTAAGTGTACGTCTACTGTGTGCTCCAGCCATTCCTGTTCTAGGACTTATACATGACTGTTCATTGCAACTTTATTTGTAATTTATCAAGTTATACACTTCAAATATATGTGGTTTATTGTATGTTGATTATACCTCATTAAAATAAATCCCCATAGGAAAATTTTTTTGAAAGTTTAAAACAGAGGGTGTTGATACATAGTGAGAGAGTGATGAGATCAATAGTTAAGACATCTCACTGTGGTTTAAAAAACGATTTTATGAGAGTGTTTGAGCAGGTGAACTTGAGGATATGTTTGGAGAATGATGTGAATGCATTCTTTATTTTTGAGGTGGGGCCATTTCTGATGATGATAAGGTATGGCATAGGAGTGAAAGATTAAATTGGAAGGAAAGGAGGTTGTCTTTAGGGATGAGGAGGTCTAAGAACTGGGAAGCCTCCAGGTTGTATGACTCACCTATGTGCGTGTTACAGGCATCAGAAATGATGGGTGATTTGATGGAGAGAAAGTGTGAGCCAGGAGCTGATGCCTTCAGTGAACTGGGGAGTCACTGGGAGGTTGGTGGATGGTAGCAACAAAGAGGATTCAGGAACAGTGAAGCCAGATGGCACAGACTTGAAAGTAGGTTATTACAAGTTGGTGTTTGGAGGCGTAATGGTGTGAAAATGGCAGTGGGGCTCAAGAAGGCCAGAGACCCCGGGTCCAGCAATTGAAGGAATAGTTAAAGAAGATTAACGAAGAAGTTGCTGCTTCTAGAGTGAGGGGTGGTGGAGAGACCAGAGGAGACGTTTGGGAAAGAGCTGAACAAAGCAGGTGAGGCTGATTAATCGTGAAAGGTTAGTGTTCTGGCAATCACTAGTCTAAACAGAGATGTGAGTGGGGCATAATTATTATTATTTTTTCTTGCTTTATTTTAAAGAGTTTTACCATCTGTGACTGCATTTCTAAACATTAAAATTGTTTATTTTGCCTGTTTTAAAATTTTATATGAATGGAATAATATTGTGTGCCTTCCGCTGTGACTTCCTTATTTCACTCAACTTTCTGTTTCAGAGACACATTCATGCTGACGCATAGAAGTGAAGTTCATTTATTTTTGCTGCTGTTTACTTTCTGTTGTATGAATGCGCCCTATTTTATTCATCCATTTCTACTGTTGATGTACATTTGTGTTGCTTCCACTGTTTTGCTATGACAAACAGTACTGCTGTAAAAATTTCTGGTTCATATTTTATGATGCAAATGTGCAAGAATTTCTCTAGATAGCCTGTCCACTAATAGAAATGCTGGATCATAGTGTATCTACATGTTCCACTTTTTATTCTGGTGCCCAGTTGTTGCTAATTTGTTGGTGCAGTTTGTACACTGCCATTCCACATCCTTATGAACACTTGGATTGCTTGATTTTTAATTTTTGCTATTTTGGTGGGTACAAAAGTATATCTTGGGGTTTTAGTTTTCATTTCCCTAATTGTCAATGAGGTTTTCACATGCTTATTGGCCAACCAGGTCCTATATGTCTTCTTACTAGCTGTGAAAACTTGGATGAGTTGCTTCACTTCTTGGATCTTCTTGTCTTCAACAGGTAGAGGAGGTAGAGGAGGATATTATACATTTCACAAGATACTGCTCTTTAGAGAGAAGGATCTGCCACTGTCAAAATATTTACTTAGCTTAGTTTTAGATATCACCTTGACCAGTGTTGCTTTTGGGGCAGGTCTCCAGGGTGAAGATAGAAGCATTCAGAGAAGCAGAATGGGACAAAGGAGAGGGTTGTATCAGCTGGTACAATCAATCAATCAATAACTGACCTAAAGTTCTAGTTAAGGTAGCTATTACAGCTTTAAAAAAACAAACCTTGGGGAGGGGGTAGATAAATTGGGAATTTGGGATTAACAGATACACTCTACTATACATAAAATAGATAAACAACAAGGACCTACTGTATAAAACAGGGAGCTATATTCAATATCTTGTAATAACCTAGAATGAAAAAGAATCTGAAAAAAGAATATATATATACACATATATATGTATATGTATAGCTGAATCACTTTGCTGTATACCTGAAACACTGTAAATTAACTATACTTCAACTAAAAGAAAACCAAAAAAACAAACCTCAAATTTCAGTGGCTTAACAAAATAAAGATTATTTCTTATTCCTGTATTCCCAGTTAGGAGGCAGCTTTTCACCACCAGCTGATTTAGGAAACTAGGCTCCTTCCATGTGGCTCTACTTATGCCCTGGAAGCCGGGGAAATAGGGTCTCAAGAGGTTCTAATATCCACTCACTTCTTAGAAGTAGATGCCTTGCAATGAAACCTCTCTTCTGATCACATTCCTTCAGCCAGACCTAGCCACATGGCCACCTCTGTAGGCAAGGGAACGTCAGAAATGTAGTCTTTTTACTTTGAACAATTCCCTTCGATTTTGGTGCTAGACAACATACTGGCTTTGAAAGGAGAGAGATAACCAAGTCCTTTATCATTCAACATGAACATTTCTTGTCTTAACTTGGGACCAAGTTATAAGCAGAACATGCTACAGGATAGATACAGGTCTCTGTGAAGGTGGAGCAAATTACTGAAAGTGGAAACAGCAGACATCTTGATGGAGAAGGATGCTGTCTCTGCATCTGGCAGTGAATATGCAGAGCTGTGTGTTGGGAGGGGGGCGATTTGCACTAACAGGAGTGCTAATATGATGTATTAAATGTCAGACTGGCATCGCTGGGTGTGCGTATCTCTCCGATGGTACTGCCTGTTTATGCTTATTCAGCCCTTTGAATAATTTGACACATTTCATACTCTAAATTACTCTCAGCAATTTGATGGGGCTTCTGGCAGTTTACTTGAAACACTCAGTGTTAGGTCAACATAGGGTCCCAGCTTCTGCAAAATAGAAGTACTCTGCCTACTTAGGGAAACATAATTAGTTTTCTCCCTGGATCTCCTGGAAGGTGGGGTGGAGTGGAAAAGTGGGTGAGAGGGGGAGTCAGGAGGTAGATGCTGTCTGTGTTCATTTGGTTGTCAATCCAGAAAATGCCAGGAATCCAAGGGTTAAAAATTTAATGGGGCAGGAAGCTGGCCTTCAGGAGAAGGAAAAGTTGAAGGGCATGGAAAACAGTTTAAGTGTGCTGTGCAAATGGGTGTGTATGATAAATGACCCTCATTTAGTCAATACTGATGGCGGCTGAGTCCTCCTTTCAATTTAATCCTGATGTAAAACAGGTCTGTCCCAATGAAGACTGGCCACAGTGGCCTGGTTTCAGTGCTGTAGTGCAGAGTAATTTGTGCAGTAGAAATAGTGAACCACTATCCAATGGGGACCCTCTTCTTTACTTCTGTTGTCCTCAGTTTACCTGTGTGTAAGCTGCAATTATGATGCAAAGTACTTGCACTTCTTGAATTTTTTCTCCATCTTTCTCTGAAACCACAATTCCCATGACTATAAAAAATTAAATTTTGCTCTGAGGTGGAGGCACACTGTTTCTTTAATGTTCTAAAAAGGTGCTTTTAGGAAGTATCTTTCCTTTCACCCTTGTCTCTCTCTCTCTCTTCCGTGACATCCAGGATGGAAAGGGCATGGACTTTTGTGAGAAGTGAGCATTTTCAGTTAAGACTTAAAATCTTAAAAAAAAAAAAAAAAAAAAAAAAAATCTTACCTTTGATGAGGCATCACCTTGAGTGAAATCCCAAGAATTCTAATGACCTCAGCCAGCCAATGTGGCAGCAAAATGATGATGCAAGAGGCCCTAGGCTGAGCTCTTTGTTATGTGACAGTAGGACTCTGATTGACTGTACCCTCTGAGTTTGAACTCCTCCACCATTCTCTGGAAATGCTGAAAAATCTTCCTGGGGATTTAAAGAGTCTTACACATCCCGAGACTCCAGAATGAAGTATTTGCTTATCATCCATTTTTACCCCCTTTGAAATAGTCTGAGCCTGCATTGTAACCTCAGGTCAAAACTATTTTGGGTGGTGGAAACTCATGATAAACACATGCTTTTGAAGGTTAGAATGCCATAAGTTTAAGAACATCAGATTAACCTTTTTATTTAAAAAATTAAAAAAAACCTCCAAAGTGTTAAGAGCACCACATGCTTGGGTACATGTGTCTCATGTGTCTGTATATATCTATACACGCATGTATGTGTTAATTATGCCCCCCTAAAAATAGAAATGTTTGCTCACAAAAATATATAGACATCTATTTAAACTGCTTTATTTAAGAAGTTAATGGTGTTTTGAATAATTAGCAGACGTTTTAAAAAAAACTGTGCATTTATCATCATTTACTATAAAAGAGAAATATTTCATCCTCTATCTGAAAGCTTATGTTTTGCTTCTAGTAAGACAGGGAAGAATTATATTTTCTTAGAAATAAAGTCACTGAAGTGTATGATTTCCATGGAATAAGGCTCTTGAATAGCTGTTACTACATACATTTATTTAATAGTGTCAAAATATAAGAACACTTTCTTTACTGGTATGATTATCTTTAACAACAGATTTATGCCTTCGAACAATATATACTTAAAATTTCTCCCTTTTGAGAAAAGAGGTACATTGGATGTATAAAATTCATTTATTCCATTATTATTATTATTTTTTTTGAAGTACACGGACCTCTCACTGTTGTGGCCTCTCCTGTTGTGGAGCACAGGCTCCGGACGCGCAGGCTCAGTGGCCATGGCTCATGGGCCCAGCTGCTCCACGGCATGTGGGATCCTCCCGGACCTGGGCATGAACCTGTGTCCCCTGCATCGGCAGACGGACTCTCAACAACTGCGCCACCAGGGAAGCCCCCATTCCATTATTTTTATTTAGAATGGTAGCCACAATGTTTTCTCAATGAACGCATCACACTCATTAGAAAAATTATATTTCTAACATTCATTGTGGGTGTTTTTCTCCCAAAGTGGAAAAAAGTTGCCTTAGTAGAGCTATCATCAGAAAGAGCACTTTTAAATTTCTACCTCTAGATTTCTGTAAAACCACTGTTTAGTGGACACATGGCAACTTAGTTTTACTAAATGCCTGTGTTACATGGGCCCTTACTCTCAGCCCAGAGCTGAAAAAATTTAGCTCTGATTGAGCTGAGTTTTCCCCCATTGGTTACCGGTAACAGTGGTGTTATAATCAGCAGGGAATCGACAAGTTTGCATCTATGTATGATGCACAAAGGGTTCTGGTGTCTCCAGTCTGTGAGAGTGGTGCATATCCAAGATCTATTTTGCAGGGAAACTAAACATCTGGACCTCAAACACACAGAGGGCAGACACAAGAAATTCAAAAGTAGTATCTCCCCATACCCATAATCCCACCTGAACACACAAGTATGCTTGGTTTGTAGCATTTGGGTAGCAGATATTAGGGTCCTTAACTTTTAGCTCATTCTCTTAAAGATTACTTTTAACCAGGGGTCAAGGTGTCCATTCACTCAGGTGTGCAGTTATACCTTTTGCCCGTAAACAATAGATTTTCCACGTGAAAAGAAAGGGCAAATACAATTTGCTGTCAATTTTGCCTCAGTGGAAAGATGCGGAACACAATCTCTATTATTCTTCCTGCGGTTTATTGGTGACTGTTGCTAGGTAATGCCGTTTCCATTAAGCACCAGGAAACTAATGGGAGGGTTTGGAGACTAGGTTTCATTATACAATTAGCCCTTGATGTGTTGCAGAATCTCACGTATCTGTGTTCAGGTGAGAGAAGAATGTTTCCAGCCCACCCCTAGGAATAGTCAGAGTAGGGACATGTAGTGATTATACAAAATTAAAAAGTAGTCCATTCCTAAAAATTCAGCTCCCGGTATTTTATTGCTAATATCAACCTGAGTTATTTTCTTGAGGATTTGCAGCCAGAATAAGATACAGATGTGTGAGAACACGTATAGAAATGGCAAAGCTTTTCGGTACCCTCATTCAATAAATACATCGTTTTTGGAAAGTGGAGATTTCAAAGCAGATAAACAGAAAATACATAAATAAGCTCAATGCATACAAACATACACACATGCATATATCCATAACCAAAAAAGTGGTACACAGAAAGAAGAAATAGGCAGGGCAATATTATAAAGTTTCTAGTGTACAAAGAGGACAAAACATGAGCAATAATTTTCTTTGGCCTTCTAGGCAAGCGAAGTGCCTCTCTTTGGACTTCTGTGCACTCTCTACGTGCCTCTGCCAACACGGGGCCACACTATGGGCTATTATGTGCATTTTAGTCTGATTACCACCACTGGGCTGACCAAAAGCAATGTGAATGAGGGATCCTGTTGGATTTCTGCTGAAGCTCGCAACCCCTCTTAATCCACACTGTGCCTGTTACTCTTTACAACCTAGGTCTTTGGGGGACTATTGGAATTGTCTTCCTTCTGGTCTTTAACCACTCGTTTCTCTCTTGTCCTTCCATCTTCCACACTGACAGATGTGGCCATTTGATTGTCATTCCTGTTTTACACACACACACACACACACACACACGCACATGCGCTTTGGCTCCTTATTTACCCACAATGCCCTTTACCAGTCAGCCTTGTCTTCTATCTCTCTACACTCTACCCCGCACCCCAAGCCCCACCCACCCCACACTTCGCATCTTTGGGTGACTTCCCCGCCCATCTGCTATGCTCTGTTCCCAGACCTCAGTCCCTGGATTATAAAAATGAATTAATAAATTAAACACTAGTCCCATGATCCCCTTCCAGAGCGTTACTTTCCGAACTTGTCTCTGTTCACATCCTGGACCATGTGGCATTTTGTTTGGAGTCTGGAGGCCATCCATCTGCGTTCCTTCAATCCCGGCTCTCGGACTGCCTCGGCTGACCTCAGGGTCATTTCGCCTCATCTCCATGTCACCTACCTCCATCTCACCTTGGAGTCAGAGACTCCATGAACTCTCTTCCCACTGGTGTAAATATTGTCAAAAAAAAAAAAATGGGGGACACAGCACTGACATCTCTTGTGACAGATTTGATTTCTGTGGTAGAATTGTAGCATTCTGGTGCTTCTCAGCATTCCTGAAATGGGATGTGTCTCTGGGGCCCAGCACCAAGATTGTCAGTGTCCCCCTTCTCTGAAGACCATGCATGATCTCAGAAGACTCTTGGAGGGGATGTGGGGGTGGGCCAGGTGCTGTGTACACAGAGAGAGGCTGAGTGGGCAGTGGGGTGATAGGAAAGAACAAATCTGACTCCATATTGGATCTGTTTCTTTTACTTTAACCTTTATATTCTATTGCTTTTGCTACAAGTTAAGAATGTTGCCTACAGCTTGAAATACACAGGATAGCCCATTCCCAAGACTCTGACCTTTAACGGTATAACACTTTTCTATTTATATAGAGATAAAAAGTTGTAGAACAGAAAATAACATTCATTTTGTTGGACGTTTATCAGAACATTATGACCAGATCTACGTGGACACCTGCAAGAACAAATGATTTTGGCACGAAGAAGTTTGCAGCAGCCAACCACACCTCCTCCCCTTTTAGTATAAAGAAAGTTTGAATTCTAAATGGGGGAGGATGGTTCTTTGGGACACTAGCTCACCATCTTCTAAGTCTACTGGCTTTCGGAATAAAGTCGCTATTCCTTGCCCCAACAGGTGTCTCAGTTTATTGGCCTATCATGTGGTGAGCAGTATGGGATTGGACTCCGTAACCGTGGAGTCCAATGCCCTCTTTTCTTTAAGGATGTGCTGAGGGAGTGAGAGGGGAGAAAAACTTTTCTAGATTTTTGCCCCTCCAGACTTTCAAAAGAGTTCTTCTGATGAGTTTGTACTGTAGCTAATCTTCTGACTCATGGTTAGAGAACCTGATACCTAGTGGTTCTTAGTAATGGTGATGGTGATTGGTACGGTGTTATTTCCCATTTTATTTGGTCTATAGATATTTGTGCTGGTTTGTTGCTCACCTTGTATGATATAAAAGGAAAATGAAATACACACATAGAATAAAAATATCTTAGTCATTCATCTCATTTGGCAGGGATGGGTCAGTTTATCAACATTAACTGAATTTTCTCTGATTCCCAAGATCTGAATAGTGAAATAGGAGCCAGTTGCACACAGAGTCACCAGAATTATTGGCTATGAGCTGTTTCCCAAAATAGGCAACAGATGAATGCTGTGAGGTATTGTTGGAAATCCACTTTCTTCACTTGTATTTCTGATGATTTCTCCTGGTTCAGAAGTCCTGTGTAAATATTGTTTTTGTTTGTTTGTTTGTTTTGTTTTTTTGCGGTATGCGGGCCTCTCACTGTTGTGGCCTCTCCCTTTGCGGAGCACAGGCTCCAGGCACGCAGCCTCAGTGGCCATGGCTCACGGGCCCAGCCGCTCCGCGGCATGTGGGATCTTCCCGGAGCGGGGCACGAACCCGCGTCCCCTGCATCGGCAGACGGACTCTCTACCACCGCGCCACCAGGGAAGCCCTAAATATTGTTTTTGAGGAGGAATTATTCCAGGAGAAGTTATCAAGGCAAGACATTATGTTTTGTTCATCTAACAAGTATGCAAATTCACCTCTTTAAACTTAAAGAGGGCAGAGAGTATTAACAAATCTATTCTAGTTGAAAGGTAAAATGAGGGAAAGGGGAAGATAAAGCTTAGGGGAAATTTGCTTGTTGTGCTAAGTAGAATGCATATTTCAGAGTGCAGAGAATGTGGGAGAGGTGAACCTACAGAGCAAAATCAGGGAGCCACATTCCAGGTGGAGGGATGAAGCTAGAACTAATGTTTCAAATTTGTTTAACAACACTCCACCTCACAGTTATACCCCAAACAGTGGACCCTTACAACCTCAGGAAATTCCCACCCAATTGGAGTAGCCTCCAGATGATTTTCATCTTAGCACCTCCTGGGGAGTAGTAACTTTGAGGCCTTTTCCCCAAGAGAGCCCCCTCCTTGTCTTTTGCCAGCCCCTGGCACCAGGGCTTCACGTGGTTGCTTTTTGATTTCTACACAGTTTTCTTTATACTATTTTTTTGGATCTTTGAGTAGAAGGAGTTCCTTTCATAGGTGCTAAATGAAGCCCTTTTAGGCTTTCTGGAGAGCACGTGTCCTTGCCTCTGTTCCTCTTGTGTTAAATTGGCTGAGCAAGAGGGCTGGCTCTCCACCTCACCTCTCACACTTGTCCGAGTTCTCAGATGACCATGTGACACAATCACAGCCAATGAGGTGTAGGTGGAAGTCCCAGAGGACAGTGTCCCTTCTCAAATATTGAAGGCATGTCTTTTAAGATAAATTTAATCCTTCACTTTTTGCCTTTTCCCGTCCTTCTTTCTTCCACACAGAGAGCAAGACCTGGGATGAAGCAGCCATCTTGCAATCTAGAGTGTCAAGCATGATCACAAAGTATTCCCTGCCAAGTTAGCACAGCAGAGTAATGGAAAGCACCTGTGAGTTTTACACTATTTTTGAGTACCATATAAGGCCCAGACTGCCTATACCCAAACTTCTTGGGAGTGAGAGAAGTACCCTTCATTTTTCCTCCCACTTTTAGTAAATATTCTTACTCTTATTTAATCCAATGATTTTCAAAGTTTAGCGTGCATCAGAATCATTCAGAGGGCTGGGAAATATACAGATGTCTGGGCTCCATCTCCAGAGTTCCTGACTCAGGAGGTCTGGGGTGGGACTGAAAACCTGCGTGGCTAACAAGTTCCCGGGATATGCTTACACTGCTGGTCCTGGGACCACACTTCCAGAACTATTGGCTTAAACCAATTATTCTATTCCTTTCCTGAGCCACCGTGCATGGTAACAGCCTGTGTCAGAATGATAAATTGTTAGTGACTTAGGGACCTTGTAAAGACTCCAGTTCAGGGATTTCTAACACATAGAATCCTGAGAGGTACTCCAATTTGAGAGTCGGTGGCGACCAGGATGGCACATCCATCCTTACTTCAACTAAGAATCATTTTTGTTTTCTACATTTCAGTCAGACATTTGAAAGTCATTGATTGAATTCAACCCCCTCAAATTTACAAGTAAGGGGAGAGCACTGTGTCCTCCTCCTCTGGCTGTCATCTCCTGATCCCAACCCCATTTCTTTCTGCTGGACCACACTGATGACCTATCATGGTAGGATTACCCTCTACCCTCTCCAGTCTCAGTGTTCATGTTTGTATAAAAAGACAACAATTACAGTAATTTTGCGATTACATAGAAGAATAGATGTAGAATACCTAAGTGTCATAGATGCCTAAAACTCTACCTCCCGTTTGTTAGTCAGCTGGGTATTTAGATAGCGATGTGTTCATTAAGACTGAGTCTACTTGGCACATTCACAAGAACAGGTGTGGAGCTGTTCTGAAGGTGATGGAAATTGTGACTAGTCATTTTGATTTAGAGAAGTGCACGTGTGGTCATTTAAAGACTATTGTACAGGTTCCTAAAATTGTCAAGGGCAATGTTTCATGAACCTTAAAAGACAGGTTGAATTGATTTATTTTTAATTCCAAAGACATACTGGAAACTTTTCTTTAAGATGTGGTGTGGTCATTGTGAAATTCAAAATATTTAACAGTATGCATGGCATGAAAACTCCAATCATTATAGACGCAGATCAGCATGATTCTACAAATTGTATAAGCAGAATGCTAATCCTGGTTATACTGGAGAGTTAGTGTACTAAGGGCAAGGGAACTTAAGTGCCAGTTCTAGAAATACCACAAATTTGCTGTGTAACTTTGGACAAGCCACTTCCCCTCTCTGGGCTTCAGTATCTTCATTGGAAAGGGAGGAATTGATTTAGACAACCTAAACTTTCTCAGCTTTATAGTCTATTATTTTAGGGTTCCCTCTCAAGATAACGGTAAATTGGACTGAGTTATGGTAATGAGACTGGCATTGAAACTTGGAAATGTACATTTTCCTGGGATGTGGGAAGCTGGTTGTTAATTTCTGAGAATTCCTTAATACCCTAAATATGATATCTTTCTGTTTGCACCACTGTGGTTTTGTCTATAACTCCCCTCCCACCCCTATCCACAAAACTTTCTGCAAGATCTCATTTTGCCACTGAAAAAGATGCCAACACAAAAAAAGACATCTCATTAGTTAACATTCATAATTATTCTTATGGTTAATGAACAAATCTTAATATGTATTGAAAAACAGCATTTCATAAATATCAAATGTTCTTTTATCTCTATTCAGCATGTGCTGGGAGAATAGAGGCATTTAAGTAATCTCTAAAACTGTTCCTATTTTAAAGCCAGCAACACCAAATTGGAATGCTATTTATTTGTTAAAAATCCCAAATAAAGTGCCTTTCTTTCTTCATTATTCCTCTGCTAAATGTGTCTAGGCACCCTCCATTGACACAAAGGCTGATGCAGTGTGTGCAAGATCCTCAAGCAAATATTGACAAATATTTCAATAACTAAGTATATAAAATCCTAGTCACATCATGTATGCTCCATTAATTTAAATCCAAACCATTAGCTCTATTAGATCCCTACTTACAGTGGTAGAGAAATATTACCGCATATAAATGAATACTTTTCATAGCAAAGGAATATATATTATAGCTATAATTAAACAACTTCCCTATAATCTAATAACAAGAACCCTGATCTCCATCATATATATCCCAACAATCCAACAGTACTTGGCATTTGTGAATATGGTGTTTATCTTCGAGGTTAACAGCAAGATGCAAATGCTAAGGTCTAAGAGCCTTTGCAAAACCCATTCCACCTGTTGCAATTCCAGATGTGGAGTAGACTTTTCCTTTTTGGCATTCTTCACTTGGAAGATGAAATGTCAATATAGTGTTTGTCACATTCATGAATCATGACATAAAGTAAAGGTACAGGAATGCATTAAGATTCCATGGGATCTTAATTCACATTTGTGTAGGAAAAATTCTAAACTAAGCAAAAATGAAGAAAAAGTAACAGTAGGAACTTAGGGATTTGACTGAATTCATAACAGGCTGGTTTAAGTTCTGGGCTCTTGAACCAGATGATTTGAAATCCAGTTATACCTCATGTTACATATGCAATTTGGGGCAGGTAGATTCTTCTTAAGTCTCAGTTTTCTGATGTATAAAATGCAAAAAAATAACAATTCTTATTTCTTGATGACTGTGAGGATTAAACAAGATGACACATATAATGTATTACTTAGAAACGTTCCTGGTGTATAGTGAGTGATGGATATTGCTGATTATTATTTACTATTTCAGCAAACACTAACAGCACCATTGTTACTAAATGGGTTTACAATTTTTTAACATCTTTATTGGAGTAAAATTGTTTTACAATGTTGTGTTAGTTTCTGCTGTATAACAAAAGGAATCAGCTATACATATACATATATCCCATATCCCCATCTTCTTGCATCTCCCTCCCAGCCTCCCTATCCCACCCATCTAAATGGTCACAAAGCACCAAGCTGAACTCCCTGTGTTATGCAGCTGCTTCCCACTACCTATCTATTTTACATTTGGTAGTGTATATATGTCAATGATACTCCCTCACTTAGTCCCAGCATAACCTTCTATCTCCCCACATCCTCAAGTCCATTCTCTACGTCTGCGTCTTTATTCCTGTTCTGCCCCTACGTTCATCAGAACCACTTTTTCTTTTTGGATTCCATATATATGTGTTAGCATACAGTATTTTTTTTCTCTTTCTGACTTACTTCACTCAGTATGACAGATTCTAGGTCCATCCACCTCACTACAAATAACTTGATTTCATTTCTTTTTGTGGCTGAGTAATATTCCATTGTAAATATGTGCCACATATTCTTTATCCATTCATCTGTGGATGGACACTTAGGTTGCCTCCATATTCTGGCTACTGTAAATAGTGCTGCAATAAACATTATGGTACATGTCTCTTTTTGAATTATGGTTTTCTAAGGGTATATGCTCAGTAGTGGATTGCTGGGTCATATGGTAGTTCTAGTTTTAGTTTTTTAAGGAACCTCCATACTGTTCTCCATAGTGGCTGTATCAGTTTACATTCCCACCAACAGTGTAAGAGGGCTCCCTTTTCTCCACACACTCTCCAGTATTTATTGTTTGTAGATTTTTTGATGATGGCCATTCTGACAGGTGTGAGATATCTCATTGTAGTTTTGATTTGCATTTCTCTAATGGTTAGTGATGTTGAGCATTCTTTCATGTGTTGGTTGGCAATCTGTATATCTTCTTTGTAGAAATATCTATTTAGGTCTTCTGCCCATTTTTGGATTGGGTTGTTTGATTTTTTGATATTGAGCTGCATGAGCTGCGTATATATTTTGGAGATTAATCCTTTGTCTGTTGCTTCATTTGTAATGATTTTCTCCCATTCTGAGGGTTGTCTTTTTGTCTTGTTTATGGTTTCCTTTGCTGTGCAAAAGCTTTTAAGTTTCATTAGGTCTCATTTGTTTATTTTTGTTTTTATTTCCATTTCTCTAGGAGGTAGGTCAAAAAGGATCTTGCTGTGGTTTACGTCAAAGAGTGTTTTCCTTATGTTTTCCTCTAAGAGTTTTATAGTGTCTGGCCTTACATTTAGGTCTTTAATCCATTTTGAGTTTATTTTTGTGTATGGTGTTAGGGAGTGTTCTAATTTCATTCTTTTACATGTAGCTGTCATGTTTTCCCAGCACCACTTATTGAAGAGGCCGTCTTTTCTCCATTGTATATTCTTGCCTCTGTTATCAAAGATAAGGTGACCATATATGTGTGGGTTTATCTCTGGGCTTTCTATCCTGTTCCATTGATCTATATTTCTGTTTTTGTGTCACTACCACACTGTCTTGATTACTGTAGCTTTGTAGGATAGCCTGAAGTCAGGGAGCCTGAGTCTTCCAGCTCCATTTTTCTTTCTCAACATTGCTTTGGCTATTCAGGGTCTTTTGTGTTTCCATACAAATTGTGAAATTTTTTGTTCTATCTCTGTGAAAAATGCCATTGTTTTTTTTCAATAGGGATTGCATTGAACCTGTAGATTGCTTTGGGTAGTAGAGTCATTTTCACAATGTTGATTCTTCCAATCCAAGAAGATGGTATATCTCTCCATCTATTTGTATCATCGTTAATTTCTTTCATCAGTGTCTTATAGTTTTGTGCATACAGGTCTTTTGTCTCCTTAGGTAGGTTTATTCCTAGGTATTTTATTCTTTTTGTTGCAATGGTAAATGGAAGTGTTTCCTTAATTTCTCTTTCAGATTTTTCATCATTAGTGTATAAGAATGCAAGACACTTCTGTGCATTAATTTTGTACCTACTACTTTACCAAGTTTTAGCTCTAGTAGTTTTCTGGTAACATCTTTAGGATTCTCTATGTATAGTATCATGTCATCTGCAAACAGTGATAGCTTTACTTCTTTTCCAATTTGGATTCTTTTTATTGTTTTTCCTGTCTGATTGCCATGGCTAGGACTTCCAAAACTATGCTGAATAATAGTGGAGGGAGTGGACATCCTTATCTTGTTCCTTATTTTAGAGGAAATGGTTTCAGTTTTTCACCACTGAGAATGATGTTGGCTGTGGGTTTGTCATATATGGCCTTTATTATGTTGAGGTAGTTTCCCTCCATGCCCACTTTCTGGAGAGTTTTTTTTATCATAAATGGGTGTTGAATTTTGTCGAAAGCTTTTTCTGCATCTATTGAGATGATCATATGGTTTTTATCCTTCAATTTGTTAATATGGTGTATCTCATTGATTGATTTGCATATATTGAAGAATCCTTGCATTCCTGGGATAAACCCCACTTCATCACTATATGATCCATTAATGTGCTGTTGGATTCTTTTTGCTAGTATTTTGTTGAGGATTTTTGCATCTATGTTCATCAGTGATACTGGCCTGTGGTTTTCTTTCTTTGTGACATCTTTGTCTGGCTTTGGTATCAGGGTGATGGTGGCATTGTAAAATGAGTTTGGGAGTGTTCCTCCCTCTGCTGTATTTTGGAAGAGTTTGAGAAGGTTAGGTGTTAGCTCTTCTCTAAATGTTTGATAGAATTCACCTGTGAAGCCATCTTCTCCTGGATTTTTGTTTCTTGTAAGCTTTTAAATCCCATTTTCAATTTCAGTGCTTGTGATTGGTCTTTTTATATTTTCTATTTCTTCCTGGTTCAGCCCCAGAAGGTTGTGTTTTTCTAAGAATTTATCCAATTCTTTCAGGTTGTCCATTTTATTCATGTATAGTTGCTTGTAGTAGGCTCTCATGATCCTTTGTATTTCTGCAGTTTCAGTTGTTACATCTCATTTTTCATTTCTAATTCTGTTGATTTGAGTCTTCTCCCTTTTGTTCTTGATGAGTCTGGCCAATGGTTTATCAATTTTGTTTATCTTCTGAAAGAACCAGCTTTTAGTTTTATTGATCTTTGCTATCATTTCCTTCATTTCTTTTCCAGTTATTTCTGATCTGATCTTTATGATTTCTTTCCTTCTGCTAACTTTGGGGGGGGTTATGTTCTTCTTTCTCTAATTGCTTTACATGTAAGGTTAGGTTGTTTATTTGAGATGTTTCTTGTTTCTTGAGGTAGGATTGTATTGCTATAAACTTCCCACTTAGAACTGCTTTTGCTGCATACCATAGGTTTTGGGTTGTTGTGTTTCCATTGTAATTTGATTCTAGGTATTCTTTGATTTCCTCTTTGATTTCTTTAGTGATCTCTTGATTATTTAGTAGCATATTGTTTACCCTCCATATTTTTGTAGTTTTTACATTTTTTTTTTCCTGTAATTGATATCTAGTCTCATAGTATTGTGGTTGGAAAAGGTACTTGATATGATTTCAATTTTCTCAAATTTACCAAAGCTTGATTTGTGACCCAAGATATGATCTATCCTAGAGAATGTTCCATGAGCACTTGAGAAGAAAGTGTATTCTGTTGTTTTTGGATAGAATGTCCTATAAATATCAGTTAAGTCCATATTGTTTAATGCATCATTTAAAGCCAATGTTTCCTTATTTATTTTCATTTTGGGTGATCTGTCCATTGGTGAAAGTGGGGTGTTAAAGTCCCCTACTATGATTGTGTTACTGTTGATTTCCTATTTTATGGCTGTTAGCATTTGCCTTATGTATTGAGGTGCTCTTATGTTGGGTGTGTGTATATTTATAATTGCTATGTCTTCTTGTATTGATCCCTTGATCATTATGTAGTGTCCTTCTTTGTCTCTTATAATAGTGTTTAAAGTCCATTTTGTCTAATATGATAATTGCTGCTCCAGGTTTCATTTGATTTCCATTTGCATGGAATATCTTTTTCCATCCCCTCTCTTTCAGTCTGTATGTGTCCCTAGGTCTGAAGTGGGTCTCTTGTAGACTGCATATATACGTGTCTTGTTTTTGTATTCATTCAGCCAGTCTATGTCTTTGGTTGGAGCATTTAATCCATTTACATTTAAGGTAATTATCAATATGTATGTTCCTATTACCATTTTCTTAAGTGTTTTGGGTTTGTTTTTGTAGGTCTTTTTCTTCTCTTGTATTTCCTGCCTAGAGAAGCTCCTTTAGCCATTGTTATAAAGCTGGTGGTGCTGAATTCTCTTTGCCTTTGCTTGTCTGTAAACATTTTAATTTCTCTGTCGAATCTGAATGAGATCCTTGCTGGGTAGATTAATCTTGGTTGTAGGTTTTTCCCTTTTATCACTTTAAATATGTCCTGCCACTCCCTCCTGGCTTGCAGAGTTTCTGCTGAAAGATCAGCTCTTAACCTATGAGAATCCCTTGCATGTTATTTGTTGCTTTTTCCTTGCTGCTTTTAATATTTTCTTCTTTGTATTTAATTTTTGATAGTTTGGTTAATATATCTTGGCATGTTTCTCCTTGGATTTATCCTGTATGGGACTCTCTGTGCTTCCTGTACTGGATTGACTATTTCCTTTCCCATATTAGGGAAGTTTTCAATTATAATCTCTTCAAATATTTTCTCAGCTCCTTTCTTTTTCTCTTCTACTTCTCAGATCCCTGTAAATCAAATGTTGGTGCATTTAATGTTGTCCCCAAAGTCTCTGAGGCTGTTCTCAATTCTTTTCATTCTTTTTTTTTATTCTGCCCTGCAGTAGTTATTTTCACCGTTTTATCTTCCAGGTCACTTGTCCGTTCTTCTGTCTCAGTTATTCTGCTGTTGATTCCTTCTAGAGAATTTTAAATTTCATTTATTGTGTTGTTTATCATTGTTTGTTTGCTCTTTAGTTCCTCTAGGTCATTGTTAAACATTTCTTTTATTTTCTCAATTCTATTTCCAAGATTTTGGATCATCTTTACTATCATTACTCTGATTCTTTTTCAGGTAGACTGCCTATTTCCTCTTCAGTTGTTTGGTCTGGTGGGTTTTTACCTTGCTCTTTCATCTGATGCACATTTCTCTGTCTTCTCATTTTGCTTAACTTACTGTGTTGGAGTCTCCTTTTCACATGCTGCTGGTTTGTAGTTCACATTGTTTTTGGTGTCTGACCCCAGTGGGTAACGTTAGTTCAGTGGCTTGTGTAGGCTTCCTGGTAGAGGGAACTGGTGCCTGTGTTCTGGTGGGTGGGGATGGATCTTGTTTTTCTGGTGGACAGGGCTGTGTCTGGTGGTGTTTTTTTTGGGTGTCTGTAAACTTAGTGTCATTTTAGGCAGCCTCTCTGCTAATGGCTGGGTTTGTGTTCTTCTCTTGCTAGTTGTTTGGCGTGGGACGTCCAGCCCTGGAGCTTGCTGGCCGTTGGGTGGACTTGGTTCTTAGCGTTGAGATGGAGATTTCTAGGAGAGCTCTCACTGATTGATATTACATGGGGCCAGGAGGTCTCTGGTGTTCCAATGTCCTGAACTCGGTTCTCCCACCTCAGAGGTTCAGGTCTGACACCAGGCTGCAGCACCATGATCCTGTCAGCCACACCGCTCATGTTGATTGTTGGGATTTAATCCAGTGCTCCTGAGGTTGCATGGAGAAATTTCCCTTTTTTTTTCCTTTGTTCACACAGCTCCTAGGGTTCAGCTTTGGTTTGGGCTCCACCTCTGCCTGTAGGTCATCCTCAGACCTCTGTTTGGAATTTTGAGGTCTTCTGCCAGCATTCCGGCTGTAGGTATTCTGTAGGAGTTGTTCCAAATGTAGATGTATTTTTGATGTATTTTTGGGAAGGAAGATGATCTCCACATCTTACTCCTTTGCCATCTTGAAGGTCCCCTATCTGGGGGTTTACATTTTTGAAGTAAAGTCACATCAAAAGTCACTGAAGACTAAACTAAAAGTAGTGATCATTAGAAAAGGAAAAAAGAGGAAAAAATTAAATGGTATAATTGATCAATTCCACAGCTGATTATGGCCATCCTTCTAAGCTGATTCTGGACCCACAATAAGTGACACATTTCTGCTGAATTTAATCTAGAATAAAAGTCATAATGCA
Organism: Monodon monoceros; assembly: GCF_005190385.1. Classification (NCBI taxonomy): domain Eukaryota; kingdom Metazoa; phylum Chordata; class Mammalia; order Artiodactyla; family Monodontidae; genus Monodon; species Monodon monoceros. The sequence continues at coordinate 45,080,695 of NW_021703778.1, forward strand.
TAATGTTAGGATTAAGAAAGGGAGTGCAAATACAACTATGTAGGATATTAGGAAGACTAAGAATTCTATACACAGTCTCATAACATAGATGATTATTAGGGAAAGTAAAAATGATGAAAATTGATTCCAGAAAAAAATGTACAAGCTTGTCCAGGTACTATTTGTTTATCACCAAAGAATAGGGCACTGAGCCCAGATGGTTTATTAGATGAATTCCAGAAAACTTTCAAGGAGCAAAGAATTCTTGTTCTATTTAAAATATCTGGATGAGAAAAATGGAGGATGTGTTCTCAGATTTATTTTATTGTATTAGCATAACTTTGCAGCTAAAAAAAGTTGCATACTTTTCTCATTTACCATCAATATAGTTGCAAATGTTATAAATTAAATATGAACAAGATTAAGTTGAAATCAAGAATGTTTCAACATTAAGGAAGCTATTAAAATAATTTATTACATGAATAACCAAAAGAGAAAAACATGATTATTACAATATATTCAGCAATCCATTTGAAATCCAACATCCATTTCTCATAAAAATTCTCAAACTGATTCTAGAAGAATTCTTTCGTGATATGATAAAAAATATCTGAGAGCAACCATGTTTATTACAAACGTTGAAGAAAACTTGGATGTATTCCCACTAAAGTTAGGGGAAATATTTTGTTATTTTGTAACATGTAGAAAAATAATAAAAAGTAAAAAATATATAAAGATAAATATTTTACATACCAAGGAATAAATACAATTGTGTGAAAATTATTTTAGAAGTTAATTTATATATATTAAGTTATTTTAGGAATTACTTCATACTATGTCCTCAAAATAAATTACATATGGATTAAAATTTAAGATTATTAGAAAACAGTCTGGTATTTCCTCAAAATTAACCCTGGAATTACCATTTGAACCAGGCATTCCACTCGATGATATATGAGAAATGAAATGAAAGAATAAAAGACTGAAATGAAAGAGAAATGAGATATTTTCACATGAAATCTAACACATAAATATTTATAATCATATTATTCTGAATAGCCAAGTGGTGAAAATAAGCTAAATGCCCAAGTGATGAATATATAAATAAAATGTGGTATAATCATACAATGGAATATTATTCAAACATAAAAGGAATGAAGTAATGATATATACCACAAAATGATTGAGTCTTGAAACTATGCTAAGTGAAAGAAGCCAATCACAAAAGGCTGCATTTTGTATAATTCCACTTTTATGAAATGTCTAGAACAGGTAAATTTATACAGACAGGAAGTAAATGAATGGTTGCTATATTCTTCAAGAATGGGGTAGAAGTGGGGGGCTGGGTGTGATAGCTAGAGGATATAGGACATCTTGGGGGTGGTAAAAATGTTGTGAAGCTGTTTCTGGTGATGACTTCACAATTCTGGGAAGACACTAAAAATCATTGAATTGTGTATTTTAAATGAGTGAACTGTATGGTATGTGAATTATATCTCAATTAAGTTGTTATAAAATATATATTTAAAAAATAAATTTAAAATATAAAATAACATCCTTGTGTTAAAGAAGAAGCTTCCAGCTATGGCTACAAAGCTAAAATCAACAAAGAAAAAAATATATTCATAGAGTCGGGTATGCAAAAACTGATAAGGACTATATTGAAGAAAGAAGTACCCTCAATAAACAAAGTTAAAGGCAAAAGACAATCTATGAAAATATTTATAACTTATATGCACAACAGGAGGTTAATATCACTACTGTGTATGTGACCATGTGACACTGAAGTTTCATTCAATATTAGTATATACAATTAAGTATGCCCTTTATTATACTCTTTCTGGAGGGTCATTTAGTACTGAGATATAGTGTAAGACTATGACTAAAAGCATCACATTGATGTGACTTTGAATCCTAGTTCTGCCATTCACTGGCTGGGTTAATTTGGTAATTTACCTAACCAATCTCGCCTTCTCTTTTCCTCATAACAAAATTAGAATACCCTTTCATGGAATTGTTGTGGGGCTTAAAATAATGTAAGTAAAGAAGCATATTGCCTAGTACATAGTAAGAGGTCAACAGAATGGCTGTTGTTATAATATTATATTTTAAAATGCCTTTTGACTTGAGAATTTTGCTTTTTAGAATGTTTTTAACTAACATAACTAAGAATTTATGCAAAGATAAAGCAATGCCCAGAATGGTAAATTACTGAAATTCCACTTGAATGAATTTTAGTGTATCCACTGGATGAATGATTACACAACCATAAAAGTGGTTTTAAACTTTCTGGAAGCTAATTTGGCAATATGTAGCAAAAGCTTTAATATGTTTCTACCCATAGATCTAGAAATGCTCAATAAAATTTATCCCAACAAATTTATTCCAGGATTTATTACAAGAAAATAATCAAACTATATACTCATTGATTTACTCAACAAGGATATTCATTGCATTATTGTTTATAACAGTGAAAAACTGAAATCAATTTAAACGCCAAATAATAAAGGATATGAAATATTATAACTCAAAAGAGAATTCAGCAAGGTTGCTGGATATGCTGTCAACATACAAAAGTCAATACTATTAATTTTGCACGAGCAACTATTCAAAAATAAAACTGTTTAAAAAGTAACATTTATAATAGCATTAAAAGCCATAAATATCATATATAATCATAACAAAATGTATACTTAAGACCTTTATGAGGAAAATTATATAATTTATTGAAAAGAAAAATACCTAAACAAATATACCATGGATATGAATAGTAAGGCTCTCTATGGTAATGGTGAAAATTCTCCACAAATTAATACTATGTGATCCCATTCAGTATCCCAGTAGAGTTTTATAAAATTGTATAATCTGATTAAAAAATGTATATGGAAGAGTTAAAAAGCAAAGATAACAGGAACATTTTGAAGAAGAAGAATATAAAGTAACTCCCATAATCAAAAACATTTTATACAGCAATTAAGGTATTTTATCAATAATAAGCCAGACTATTAAATTAGTAGAATAAAATAGAGGACATGGAAACAATACACTTTCATATATTGACAGTGTATCTCGCATATATTAAAACTTGGTACATGGCAAAGGTTGGTTAAATTAGTGAAGAAAGAATGGACTCTTCCAAGCATGATGATAGAAGTATAAACATGCACAACCTCTGTGGAGAGAAAATTGGCAAAGTCCAGTGAAGTTTAAGATGCACACAGCCTGTTACCCGACAGTCCTAATTTAGAGCCCATGGTAGAGAAGCACTCAGAATACATGATCAGAAACATAGGCACTGAGATATTTTTTAAAAAGCATGATTTCAAATAGTAACTTAACTGCCCATTAATAAGGAAAGAAGTAAGCTATGAGTTATGACTTATTTATTATAATGGAATATTTCAAGCATTTAAGGGATTTAATGATTTATTATTTTGGAACCTATTGTATGACACTATCAGATGAATAAAATATACAGGCTCTAAAAGTTTAACATGCTGTACAGTTGGTGTAATTATGGTTAATTACATTTTGTTCTCTTTGTGTATATGCATGCATATTTTCTGATTTTATAGATTGCACAATTATTTTCGTAACAATAAGGCATTTTCAAGTATGGATTTCTTTATATCTGACACAGTTGGTAACTACCGATCTAAGAGAACTATTTCTTCTTGGTGAGAGCAAATTGGGGAAAGCATGAGCTTTGACAAAACAGGGACAAACAAGGGGCAGGCTTTCGTGAAAACCACCCTTCAGCCCAGCTCTATTGTCAGATCATATGGAGGACACTGTGACTGAGAAGAATATTCTTCTGTGGAGACTGAAGTTAAATGCTGGCTGTGGTAGGCTAAAAAAAATTGTCTCCTCCTCTATAAAGATATTCACGTCAAGTTCTTGGTATCTGTAAATGTTACCTTTTTTGGAAGAAGGTACCGTTTGAAGATTTAGTAAGGATCTTGAGTTGAGGCCATTCCAGATTATCTGAGTGGAACCTAAATCTAATGATGTGTCGTTATAAGAGATACATAGAGTAGCACAGGAGAAGGTTATGTGAAGATGAAGGCAGAGATTGGAGTGATGTAGCCATAATCCATAAACCAAGGAGTGTCAGTAGCCACCAGAAACTGGGAAGAGGTGAGGAACAGAATCTACCCTAGAGCCTTTGGAGAGGGCATGGCCCTGCAGACCTCTGGATTTCAGACTTATGGCCTCCAGAAGTGTGAAAGTATACATTTCTGTTACAAGCTGTCAGTTTGTTGTTAGTTGTTATGGTTGTCACAGAAACTAATATGTTGGCTAACAGGCAGAAACTCAGTACTGAATATGCACTCAGGTAGTGGTATCTGAGCTCTAAATGGTGGAGATTAAACCAAAGAATCAGTGGCTTAGGTCTTTGTCATATTAACATTGACTCTTTGGGGAGAAATATACCAGTAAGGAGAGGCCCTGCACAACTGGCTGAAATCATACCATCAAGAGACAGGCAGCCCCCACAAAGCCGCAGTGAGCAGACAGCAGCCCCTCCAGACCAAGCATGCTCCCAACTTCATTAGACCTAGATGTGTGCACTGGTATTTCTAGAAGGAAATTAATCTTACATAAGAAAATGATTGTTGATGGAATCTAAAGAATTGCGGAAGTAGTGGTCCTTATATCCCTATGACTTGTAACACATTCAACTTTTGTTTACTTTTCTTTTCCTTTTTCACATTTTTATTCTCATACATTGTGGCCAGAGTGGTCAGGACGCTTCTCAGAGGAGAGTTTTGCCCATGATTCTGAGGGGTGTGTGTTTGTGTGTGTGGGGGGGATAAGTGGAGTCAAAGGATATTCCAACAGCCCGATAACCACAAATAGGTACCAAAGGGTACCAATGTCAGTCCCCAGACCAGGATTTACCAGATAGAGTAGATCTATTTATTTTGTGTAAATCAACTTTATTTCAACCATAAGCTCCTGTCCTCCTGGACTATGGGAAGCTTAAAGTTAGTCATTCTTAGGGGCCCTTCTCAAACAGAGTCAAGTTTCCAGAATCTTCTATAATGCCACATGTCAGTGATGTTCATTCATCACTACGTGCTTTAAACCCTCCGTTGTTGCCAAGAACCTCCCTGCTCCTGCCTGAATGATCTCTTCATGTTCGCTGGCTCCCTGATACTTTCACATGTTGTTCAGGGCACCAGGCTCCTTGGTGAGGGTAAGAAATGCATGCTCATCTCCCTCTGAGTTTTACCCAGAAGCAGGGTACAGGTTTCCATTCTCCAGAACCCACAGACCTCTTTCTATTTCCCCAGTCTTTGGAAGACTCTTTCCAGTAATTAAAATCTTTTCCTCTCTGCCTGGAGTTATATCTCCCCTACGCCTGACTTTCCCAGATACTTAATATAATGTGCTCTGTGGTTTTCAACTTTTGGGAAGAAAATGCTGGGATGCTTTCTCCCCATCTCACACTTCAACTGGGACAAGAAAACCTAGCGGCTATGACCTGCTTGAATGAACCAAATGAGAGAGAAAATGCAGGGAGAAAAAAATTTAAAAATCTGAAAAATTTACCAGGTCATATCCTCTCAGCTATTTTTGTACCATGATTCACAACAATGTTCGTTAAACATCCTGGACAAGGGACCGGCTATGGACTTCAACCTCAAACCGATTATTTTTTTTACATCTTTATTGGATTAAAATTGCTTTACAGTGTTGTGTTAGTTTCTGCTGTACAACAAAATGAATCAGCTATATGTATACATATATCCCCTCCCTCTTGAGCCTCCCTCCCACCCTCCCTATCCCACCCCTCTAGGTCATCACAAAGCACCAAGCTGATCTCCCTGTGCTATGCAGGTGCTTCCCACTAGCTATCTATTTTACACATGGTAGTGTATATATGTCAGTGCTATTCTCTCACTTCTTCCTAGCCTCCCCTTTCCCCCCTGTGTCCTCAAGTCCGTTCTCTACGTCTTCATCTCTGTTCCTGTCCTGCCACTAGGGTCATCAGAACCATTTTTCTAGGTTCCATATATATGCATTAATATACGGTACTTGTACTTTGAAATGCAGATTTGAGTTCACGTCCTCAATTTTGCAGCCTTCTTGTTCTCCTTTCTGAGACACATTTGTGTGGGTAACAGCTCATTCCAGGAGTACACTGGACCTGTGTGGGAGCAGAAAGTCAACTGGTCTGGGGGTTGCTGCTTGTCCCCTACTAAGGAGATGTTTGTGGATGCCAGGGAATCTCCGTATAGCTTGTTTGTCACTGATCTGGAGAGAGCTTCCAAGGGGAAAGGATGCTCGGTGACAATGACGTTTCTGAAGCTCTGTGCTTGAGAAACTTTATGACTTTACTCCACACTCACCACCCCCCAAATTAAATATCTTAAATGGTAAAAACCTCAGAGACATTGAGATGTTGCAAAATGCAAAGACGATGACCCCTTCTCTGGTCTAGCACACGTGCAGTGCAACTCCATTTGGATGTGATGCTGAAAAAAACTGGAAAGGCACCATTTCAATTCCCTTCATGTGTCTTCGAGTAGAGTCACTCAAAGGAATTGACCCAATGTGACATTTTTCATTCTAATGAAAATCTAATATCTTCTCCTGGCTACTAGTCTCAGTTTCCTCAACTTTTTAATATTTAGGAAAATACTGGGTAGCCTTACTCAAAGATAAGCCTCAACTACCATCTTTTTTGCTCATATTTTCCAAATTTATGTCTTCAGCTAAAACCTCTCTCCTGAAAGTCAGCAGTTTACTTGAAATTTCCACTTAGAGTCAGTAAGGCATCTCAGTGCATCTCAGTGCAACACATCTCACACTTCCCCCATAAACCAATTTCTCCCCAAATGTCCCACTCCTCTTGTTTTCTTCAATTTGGTTAATGCAGCACCATCTACCTAATCACTCAAAGAAGAAAATGGGCTGTAAACTTCCACTACAACCTTATTTTTCTCTACTCCTTTTTATTAGGTTTGTGTTTATCCCAGACTTTTCCCCAAGCTTTTTGTTCAACAGCTTACAATAAGAATTATGTCTCACATCATATCACATATACACACATGTGTGAAATAACACTTCACAAAACAATAACAACCCCTACTTTATATAATAGCAAATTATTAGGTGTACCCATTAATAATTTACTATCCTGTTCTGTTCTATTTTATTTCACTTTCTTACATTCCTGCTGTGCTCCACTAAATTGATGTCACAACTCACTAATGGGTTGTAACCTGCAGTTTGAACAACATAACCAAGAGGAAAACCACAGAAAATGAGCTACATAAGGAAATAAATGCAAAGCCTTTGCTAAAATATGTAATACATGATAGACCCTAGATTAGTATTCTTTGAACTTTTAATGATATTTCTTACCCCTTTTATTTTATTTACATTCTTAATATGCCCCTTAAGTGGCCTTCCCTGATTTCTGAATGTCCATATCCTACATGCATTTCCAGACAAAAGTGCTGTTTCTTCCATAAGCTTCCCATTGTCTGTGGAGTTGGAAATGGTTGGAAAGTGATTGCTTCCTCATGTGAAATCCTGAAATCCATGTGATGTGGCCCCCACCTCTCCAGCCCCAGAGCACTTTCCACAGTCTGCAAGAATCATGATAGGTTCCTCTGTATGTCTTTGATAGCTTTTAGTAAGGACCTTTAGGAGAGTCAGTGCTGAAGAAAGACACTTGAAAGAAAGTATTAATAGGATTGGAAAACTAATCATACCTGGTTCCAGTGGAGCAAAATAAGCCAATATGACTGTTTTGAGCTTGTTTTATCACAGACTCTTAACTCTAAGAGCACTAACTTTCCAAATTTGGGTCACACAGGATACTAAATATGAGTATGATGAGTGCAATTTTATTGCTATTATTGACAAAATCCCTAGACAATTTAGAAAGATTTTTCAAAGCATTGTCTACAAATTCATTCTTCATGTAATAGGCCATGCTAAAATTGGAAAAACTAATAAGAAAAGAGGACATGGCAATAAAATTAGAGATATATACAAACATATGTATGTACATGTGTAATTTAATATATATAATATACATAAAATTTGAGTTATTCCTATCATTAACATTATGTTTATCACATACTGAATAGATAATCATTGAAAGCAGCAGTCTTTAGAATTCTTTATTTGCATAGCCTTTAAAATAATTTGCAAAAACGATGTGCTTTCTCAGTACAAATAATGGCATGTAAAACTTTTTCTCATAAGTTTAAATAATTTCAAGCTATAGACTTCTGGCAGATTTTTATAAATAAAATAGTTATGTCACAATTTTAAATACATCCAACAAAATCAAAATATCATTTCAAAATATCATTTGAAACTCATGAACACACTTTAAAAAATATACAAACACACTTTAAAAAAACTCAGTGATTTTGACTTTCTTTTTAACTTCTTGAATTCCAAATTTTCTTCTTTCTTCACAAAGTGCTATGTAGTGTAATACAGTTATGTATTTGAAAATCTGTTACTAATCACTCTATCATACATATCTACAACCATATATACATATATATGGTATGTATGCATATGTAAAAGATTTTAATATGTTTTGTTTCCTGTGAACATAACTATTAAGAACATTTTTTTCTGGGATATTGCTACATTACTGTTAGTACCCAACTGATCTATAAACAACATAAGTAGATTACAAATTCTGATAATTATTAAAGATAAATGAAATTTTAATGGAATTTTGATAAGATGAATTATGTCCAGAATTTTTCTATGCATCAATGAAAGAGAAATGGAAATGCTGGCAAGAACTAGTCTGTCTGGATACCAGCATATTATTTTTAAAAAAATATGAAGTAGAGGGCTTCCCTGATGGCACAATTGTTGAGAGTCCGCCTGCCGATGCAGTGGACGTGGGTTCGTGCCCCGGTGCGGGAGGATCCCGCATGCCACGGAGCGGCTGGGCCCGTGAGCCATGGCTGCTGGGCCTGCGCGTCTGGAGCCTGTGCTCTGCGGCGGGAGAGGCCACAACAGTGAGAGGCCCGCGTACCGCAAAAAAAAAAAATTTACAATGCATCAATCAAAGAGAAATAAATAAAAAAATAAAAAAAAATATATATATATATATATATATATATGTATATATATATGAAGTAGAAATGATTAAACTTTTACAGGATGAAATAAAATGACAATTGACTTCAATTCATATAAATATTTAATGATAATTGGTAAAAATTAGGTTTTAACAACACCTTGAATAACAGAGAATATGAAACATATCACATAAAAGTTTTATCTGAGGTTTTATCCAGTGTCTAGTAAAAAATTTGGTAGTCCCGTAAAATACTGTAGTTGCAGTTAAACGTTTCAGTCAGCTACCTATTCTACTTATGCTATTTTGACAGTGCTTTGCTTTCCAGCTCTTAAATTGCCCTAAGGATAAATATTGAGGGTAACTGAAAAGAATAGTTTCCATTTAGATATATGAAAAATAAAAAGCAATTTTTTAGCATTCTGTTTATCTTACCAATACTCTCTTTACTTTGTTTTCTAGGACTACTTTGAGAGTAGCCAAGGAATGGAAGAATCCAAACCTTTCAGTAGGTTTATGGAGTTATGGTAGCTTGATCATAATCATTAGAGGAGGTTCCCCTTTGCTTGACACTTAAAGATTTTCATTCCTTAGGACTTGGGCCACATTAATTTGGGGATGGTTGAGGTGAATGTCTTTCCTTTATAAAGTATCAATAGAAGAGCTAACGGACATTCAAGTGAGTTCTCCAGCAAATTAATTTTCTGAAAGTGGCTACATGGAAGGTGAATATCTAGAGGTTGGTTGCATTAAATCTATCCATAATCATATATGGGCTATAAATCCTTTATGTTTCTCATGAATATCCAGGGAACAGAACTTAGAACCAAACTTCAAAACAAATGATTCTTCTTGGGGATAAAGAACTGAGTAATTCCTAATTTACTGTTTTAGGGGGTGGGGGAAAATTCTGAAAATTTCTATTTATTCCTAAATAGTCCTTAACCTAATATGCTTTCCTGGAGCTCCAAGAAGCTCTATGAACTTGTATAATTATGTTTGTATTGCATATATCTGCTTTGTAGGGGGTATGGGATCACAGCTTTTGTCAGATTCCAAAGTAATGTGTGACCCCAGAAGGGTTTAAAAGCCATTGCATTAGAGTTCCCTCCTTGATTCCTGTGGAATCTCTAAAACCACATTACAAAGAAATAAAATTAAAATGAAAGAGAAAAGTGGATCAGTGAATCAATATTTTTAAAAAGTACATGTGTGTTGAGTAGGAGAAGCAAAATATTAAGAGAATAAAAGAAGATTTTAGAGACTAAATCTGAAAATCTTTTCTGAAGGAAGAGGATGCTGGGTTTCACATGGGGCATTTCAAACGGAAGCATCTCTCAAAGGATGCATATATACCTACAACATTTAAATATTTTCCTTCAAGGCAATATCATGGTTCCTTCTCTGGAAAATCTCCCAACTCTTAGTAGAATAATTAATGATAATAATGCAAATAGCTATGTTTAATGATCAACTACTATGTTTCATGCACTTTACATAGAAAAACTCTCCTCCCAGACACCTGTTTCTTTTTAAGGAATGGGACAAATATTGTTTAGAGCCTTTAAGTAAGTTGCCCAAAGTCATATGGACAAGAACGGCAGATCTGAGCTTGGAGCCCATATATGTCTGATTCTCTGCTCTATTCCATCTTATTTTGGTGGAATGACTACATCAGACAAAACAGTTGCCGTTTCCCGAGATGACAAGCATAAATATTGTTCCAAACTTTCAAATGTCACTTGAAAATTTTGGAAACCTGGGCCAAAAGGACCAAGAATTAGCAGTGAGTGTCTGACATGACCCACCTCGTCAGAGCAGTGTTGTCCTTTCTCTGTGTATGTATCATTAGATTGCACTGTCCTTCCATATTTCCTTGGCTTCTGGTACTTGTCAAGCATCCTCCAAATCAATGAGGCTTTCTTGCATTGACTCACTTATTTCAACATGACTGCTGAGTCTCTAAAGAAGATATATTCGACACGAATGAGATTTTTCCTCCTCAGTTCTCTCTCCCACATTGAGTTATGTCTCACATTCATCCCTCCTTCTGCTGCAATATATTACATCTCTCCAATTTATCATTTGCTTTCTAGACATTTCTACCTGGACTCTCCAGTCTCTTAAGCTTGCCATCTTGTTTGTACTCTACTTGTCTTAAAGCTCGGAGGGATTTAACCTCTTAAAAACTCAGCGCATTGGCTCATGTGATCCTTATAGCATATATGATCAAAGCAATAGGCATTCAATTGATTCTAAAAACTTCCTAACCTTTCCTCTTCTGAAGTTAAAATAATGAGTGAAAATTAGTCAGAAGAAGCAGATGTTTTATTTCCATTTTCATTTGTAGCAGCTTAAACTAGTTTGTCTAGGTCACCCATTTAAATGGGAATTATCCTCAATGAAAGCCAATTTAACTTTGATAAGGTAAGCAATACCCAATGTGCTATCTGGTGGGTACCCTGTGAGTTCTCAGTCCATGATGTTTTCTGCTTGAAAATTTGACTACTTAGTAATGGCTAAAACCTGTTTTAAATAGTCCAATTGGTTTTTAGTTATGAAAGCTTCACCTTAGGGACTTCACCTTTATTTATTTTTGTGCTGCACATCACATAGTTGGAGATTTAAAATGTCAATCAAAAGCTTTCATATTTACACAGATCAAAAAGTTGCTATTGGATACAAGTGTTGAAGGTGTCTCATAATATGGGGTACCTCCCATCTAAATAAATGCTCAGCTCCATGAAAAGAGGAGCCTCACACCTGATTAATATACAATTCCATTGCCTAATATTTATTGGAGAAGAGATGCTTATGCTCTAAGTGAATGGAGGCAGGCTCACTTCCATAAACTGGAATAACGTTCTTGACATACTGTATGTCCACATACTTTTCCTGTAAATGGAGACTCATGTGCACCTGGCTCCCCTCCCCTTGCATGGTATCTCTTTGGCTTGCCCAGATTCTGGCTAATTCGCATCACCAGGATACAGATATCAGCTGGTGGACTTGTACAGGAACTGTCGTTGCAGATGCCTCTACTTCTTAATACCCATCCTCTACTCTTGGATAATTGAATCCTCAAAGCTTTTGATCTGAACTGGAATCCTTGAAGGTTGGGGTAAAGAGGGAGTCTGCAGAGAGTGTAGCTGGGCATCTGCTGAGCATAGATCAATGGAAGCTGAAGTATTCATCTTCGTAAAGGTCGATCCAAGAAGCTAAAGTCCAGGGGGACCAATGAACATTTACTTAAGAGGCCAGAAAAGCTGAGCAAGCTGCTTCAGAGGCCAAGACAATCCTAGAAGTGATGAGACACAGGGAGGTAGCGTTTTACGATACTGGGACCATTAGGGGAGCCAGCTGGGATGGGGCTGAGCTGGTGAAGTCATTCAGAAAGAGGAGGGTTGATGCTGAATCTCAGCACTATGGGTTTCAAAGACCTAGTGGGCAAAAGATGAAGAAAGTAAAACCAAGCCGTAACCACAACAACCCACCACATGTGCATAACTGTCAGCCAAATGCAGTGAGAGATTTCTGTTTCTTTAGACTTGCATGCTTGAGTTTACCACTGGGGAGACTTCTTTCCTAAAAAAAAACACCTACATGAGCTATTTAGTTACAAAAATGCAAAGCCTAACTCCTTTCCTGAGATGAAGACATGGCTTGAGGGCTTAAAAAAATAAATAAAACTTCAAAGTGGAAAAGAGAAGGTTTCTGTGGAAGAGCCAGGGTCACCCAGAGGCCAAACAAAAGCAACTGATTCTGGAGAAGAGTGGGGAGGGGATGGAAGGGTGGGGTGGACATTGGCTTCCATCCTCTCTTCCACTGCCTTTGGAGTCCTTTGGTTTAAGCTGCGGGGAGAGGTTGGCGGCTGTTCGCCTGAGCGATGCATTAAGACTGTTCTAGAGAACCTTCAGGTCCCATAACAAAATATGGCGCGAAGATAGTGAGAGGGCCAGTCACCCTGCCTGGGCCCTGGACCTGACCTGGATCTGCCACCTCAAGGATTATCAGCTTTGTGAGTCCCGTTCTCAGGACAAACATTGGGCTTGGTACTCTTGGTGGCACCATTAGAAGCAGGCATGATGCTCTTTCAAGCAATAACTTGGGTAATAGACAGTGATAAATGGGTGCCCATGCAGGATAGAATAGAATAGAGTGTGAACTTTATAAATGCAGCTAACAGGCATGGGTGGGCTCCTGTGAGGCATCCCTTGGGGGCCTCCCAGACCTTGCAAAGAGGGCTGAACAGGAGATGATACTAATACCAAACAATAATACTAACAATAGGATTAAAGGGAATAACACGTGCAAAGAACGTAGTAGCATGCTTAATAAATGTTAGCTCTTATTAGGAAATTTGAAATGATATAAACAGAAGTTAAGGACTGCTGAAAAGTTAAAAGCAAAGATTCCACTGAGCAAGTTTGCTAAAAAATATGCTGTCGTCAACATAGCAACTGTCAAAAGTTTGCCTGCCTTGGAGAGATACTGGGAAACAAATTTTTAATTTGTCAGTAAAAATGATATGTAACTATGTGATATAATGTTTGAGATGAAAAGTTCAGATCTTTGGGAGTCTACTGTAAGTGACCAGTGCAGTTTTCTTGCTCCATTTCTTCTCCTGCTTTGAACGGCTCAGTTACCTGACATGACTCCCACTCCTGGGACCCACCAAAATATTTTTTAGTTAGTGTTCCCCAAGCCATCCTTCTCCTAACCTGACTTCAAGGTCAAGGAATGCCTCTGATTCCAACTGATGTGTCCTTGGTTCCCAAAATAACCTTTGTAGCTTCGTGGTTAATAGATTATTAATCTTCTTACTTCTTCTAGATGTTTTTGTTTGCTTCTTTTTTCTATGATGCCTATAGTGAAAAGTTGCCCATTGTACCTGCATTCTTTTACATATATTATTGTTTTTACTACTACTGCTACTATAGCTACTGCTATTATTAGTGTTTTTTTATTTAGCAGGCCAACTCCAGGCAAAGTTAGATGAAAATGTGCCTTTGCCTGGGCTCCTTTCTGACCTCCTTCAATCACAACACTGCTTCTGCTGCTGAGACTTTGCACCCACACCTGGAGAGTTCACATGTCTGTACAGCTATTGTAAGGAAGGCAGGAAAGACACATTTGAGGGGAGAAAAAGAAGCCTGGTATGCAAAATGAAGGTCATATGTATGTGAAGCTTTATTCTGGCATTTTCTCTTAAAAATGTGTCAAGAAGACTTCCAAATGGGAGTAGATACTCTTGGATATCATGGTTTTAATGCCCATGTAGTATTCCTTTGTATGGGTAGGCCAGAGATTCTTAAATTATTCTTGATTTTAATTCATTTGATATTTAATTCATTGTTCTACACTCTGCCTTACTTTTACAAATTGTATGCCAAAATGAAATAATGCATTGAATTAACTACACAAACACCCCTTTGCCTAAACTGATGGCAATATTGCTGAGACTGAACTGTTAGTTGGGCAAGTAGAAATGTTTATAAGGTTATATCTGAAAGTCTAAATAGACATAGCAAATGTGGCTTAGAGTGCTAATGATTTATGCATGAAAGTGCATGTTTTTGTTTGTTTTGTTTTCGTTTTTGTTTTTTGCGGTACGCAGGCCTCTCACTGTTGCGGCCTCTCCCGTTGCGGAGCACAGGCTCCAGACGAGCAGGCTCAGCGGCCATGGCTCACAGGCCCAGCCGCTCCACGGCATGTGGGATCTTCCCGGACCGGGGCACGAACCCGTGTCCCCTGCATCGGCAGGCGGAGTGTCAACCACTGCGTCACCAGGGAAGCCCAAAAGTGCATGTTTTTAGAAAGATGCAGGAATAAAAACTGAAGAATGCCTGAATTACAGTAGAAAATCACAAATTAGAAAATGGGAAAAATAGATTAAAAAATCAAACCTCTTTTTCAAAAATAAAATCAGTCCCTTGAAATTAAAAACATTACTTCAAACGAGCAAACATAATTTGGAGTAAAAATTCCTTTTGAAAATTAATTTTTACAACCTGGATAGATGTCAAAGTGTTTTAGAATTTAAAGCACTTAATGGATACATTCTAGAACATTCATGGCTATATATCACTTTATATAATTTAAATTAGTTGAATTTATATTAATTTAAAAAACTGTAAGTTCCCTTGGAATTAAACAAACTTTAGAACATGTAAATCTATTGTTTAACATTTTTACAGACATAGTTTTAGGAACTAGTTATAGGAGAAAGTGGGGAGTAGATCTTATGCTTCATTTGATCTGACCATCATTTCAGGTTTGTAAGTATACAATCACATCATTTAAAAATAGTTTAAAATATTTTCTTATTATATTGCTTAATGCTAAGAAGTTAATGCTGAGTGATACTGGAGTCAGTAATCATCTTTGGTTGGATTTAAAATTTTATGGAGATGTTGGCTTTTGGCTTGAAATAAATCTTCAGTTGATCAGAGAATACTTTTTTCTTTGGGAATCTTATTTCTTAGGGCATCTTATTTACCAAGGGAGTTAGCTTTTTTTTTTTTTCCAGATAGGTACTTCCTAATATGGTTGCATGGTTTCTGCTAAGTTCTGTTTGGAGTTTACCTGCTTTTTATTTCCAGAGGTCTAGTAGAGGCAGGAGACAGTCAGGCTTAGGTCTTTCTATCAAAGCATTCTCTAGACTCAATGCTAGAAAAACACACTCAAGGTATGGTTTTGCTCCAGGAGCTTACAACCTCATGGTACCTCGTGCCCCACTATAGCCCATGCTCCTTGACAGGACCAGACTCTGGACATTACTGATTTCCTTTGTTAATTCAGGTTTTGTCATGAGCCCACTCTCTTCCTCATCCAAAAAGAGCCTCTTGAGAGACCTGGTTTTCTCCTTGCAAGAAGGCAACACAGGCAGAGTTAGACAACACTAAATAGTTAGGAGCTATTTGTGGAGACACTGAAGAGTCAGGTGGTGTGTTTGGGGTAGTGTGATGCTTTTCCTGAAATAAGTGGCAGAAATGATACTGGAAGATCCTCAGAGGAGTGATGCTGAGGCCAAGAGAAGCCAGTTAGGGGAGCCCTTGCATGAGGGAGAGGCTTGGGTAAGTGTTCTGGGGAATGGACTCTGGGCACCACTGGTAGTTGCGGGGCTCTTTGGCATTCGCCCTGAGATCACCTTGGTGGGCTTCCTCTTTGATCACACTCTGCTGTTGGAAAGCTAATGCCGACACCTCTTCTCATCGTTACTTTCCTCTGCTAGAGCTAAGGGCTCATCTCCCACCTCACCTTGACTAGGTGCAGCCAGAAGGCCAGCTCGTGACGTAAGTCTCGCCAAACAGATGCACGACCTGTGGGCTCTGACTGTGGAGTTAGTGCCCAAAGACAGGGCCACTTGGAGATCAGAGAGGTCACAGCTGTGTTGGAGGTGTGCAGACCAGATGGTTCCTGTGGTGTGGCCCTGGGTCCTCTGGAGATCCCTGGTTTCTATCTCATTTTCCATGGCCAGCTTTCCGGCCCCTCATCAATACGAGAGCCCCTGAGATCCTTTCTCTTTTAGCTCAAGAGAGACAGAATAGGCTTTTTTGCTTGCAGCTGAGAGCCTTGACTGACTGACTGACTGACGCAAACTGGACTTGGATGAACACAGAGAAGGGAGAAGAACATTCCAGGTGGAGGAAATAGCATCCTTAAGGGTTTAGAAACAGCGCCACACCTACCGGGCTCGGGGAGAGAGAGCAAGGGAAAGGGCTGTCTGTGGAGGGGGCTAAATGCCACAGAAAGAAAGGGGACATGAAACTCATGCTTATTGATTGACTATTGCGTGCCAGTCACATTTCCATAACGTCTTTTAGTTAATCTTCATGGTCCTGCGAGGCTCAGAGAGTGAAGAAAGATAAGGAGTTTGGAATTTATCTTTAATCCCCAAGAAACCATGGTGAGGATTTCAGGGACTATAGTAGGGCAGTGGGAGAGACCTTTTTTGGCCAGAGGAAACTTTCATTCTTGTTCCTCAAAACAATCTATAGAGTTGCCTTTTTAACACGTGTCTGTTTTACCCATGAAGTGACAGGCAGACTACACAGCGTATGATTTTAACATGCTTGCTTGTATAAGCCCAGTCATTATTTATTTAGCCTAAATAGACAAAATAACTTTAAGTACTTTTACCCAGGTATTAAGCACATACATTTGGCTGGAGTTTATTTTTACCCTAAGGCAGATAATTTATTACGTCCTGTCTATTGTCTTGAACTGAGTTACTCAAAAAGAACGTTATGTTCTAAGTCATCTTTTTCATAGATCGTAATAAATTATTATAACATCATTCTCAGAATAATTTTAGGGCAGTATCACAGTTCTTTATAACTAGTAGGGAACTTGGTTCATTTCCTTTGTTTTAGAAATGAGGACATGGAAGCCACAGACACGATTTGTCATTAGTAGAGGGGTGTTTAGGAACAAAACTGGAAAAGGCAAATCGAGAATCCTAACTTCTGATCCAATTCTCTCACCACTTGACTGCATTAAGTTCGACATAGATTTTATGAGTACAGTAAAATTTTTTATCTAACTGGCACTCCTAGGGAATCACCCTCTTAGCCTAAATAATTGCAAACTCTTACATGTCTTCTTCTGAGAGCTTTGTTCATAGTAGTTACAAATATCGGAACATTAATCAGATTTTTCTTTTACGTATATCAGGTAACATGAGACTTCTACATCCTATTATGCTCTTGATGATTTCCTATTAAGTATTATCACATTGAAAGAATAGAAAATCCACTTCTCAAATAGTTCATGGCTCCATGGAGGCACCGGGCCCTTCCACGATAAGGTCACTGCACCTGCAAATCTCTCTGTTTGTTCTGAATCCTTCTGGAAAGCTGTCCCTGAACAAGTTTCTTCTAAGGCTCCAGAGGGGACTGTGCCCCCCACACACTGTCACACTAAATCGGAACCACCCATTTATTTATTTATTTTTTCTTCTAACCTGGAAACTGCACAAGGGCAGAAGACCTGTGGCACTTAGGACAGTGTAGGGCACAGAATAGGATTCAATCAACACTTCCTGAATGAAGGAACTGAGCTTGACCAAAAGCTAAAGAAAATTGAGAACAACCAATAAGAGAGGTGACCATTTGCTCAGTAAAAAATGATAGGCTGACTGAATACAGATCATTTTTGAACCTTTAACAGCGAAAGATGTTTGCACCCAATGTTACTCAAGAGGGAGCCAGGGGCTAAAGAGGATTCTGACCCTTTAAGAAAAAAGTTTACTTTGGCAGTTGGTAGAGGGATTGGAGATAACTAGTGCAGAGCTTGGGGTGAACCAAAGGAGAGTTAAGTCTGTCAGATTCCTTCCACTCTGTCCATGGAAGGCTATGACAGTGAAATTGCCACCTCCAAGCTCAGCCTCGCCCCAGCTCCCGATGAATCGTCGCCCATGGCAGTGGATATTTAAGTGACTTCACTGTCATGTCCTCACCATCACATACACATGCAGACACACAACACAGTGTCTTGATGGCTGGACCTCACTTCCTGGGCCGTCACACAATGCTGCCCTCACCGTGCCCTGCTCTGACCACTGGCTTCCTTTTTGATCCCTGGTACTCAGCTTTCCTCTCCCAGGTCTTTGATGGCCCATTTGGACAATGAGTACTTTTCCAGTGACTGAGCCCAGGTGGTCCTTGCTCACCTCTTCTATATTGTGAGTCCTGCTTCCTATGATGGAAAAAAGGTTTTTTTCTAAGGTGGAATCCACTGATATACGTACTTCCAAATATTCCTCTTCAGACTTTTGTCGCTCTCTGTGGTTTTCTAGGCTTTCTCTCAAATTCTAGGACCCAGCTCTGAGCCCAGTCTTACTGGTTGAGGGGGAAGATCGTCTACCTACTTGTCTAATCTTCACTCTGCCTCCCTATGGGTCTATTGGCCTCCTCCATGAGATATCACGTTTCTGTACCCTCAGCTCCTGTGCTGTTCTTCTAGGTGGGTCTGGTTCTATGCCTTGGTCTTCCCTGCACCCACATACAACTACTTGCCATCCTGCTGTATGTAACTGAGCAGGGTCCACTCAACCATGCACATGATAATCCTGATACGAGTGGAGTGGAATTTGAGAAAAATGCTGACGTGAGATATTGTAAACCATCTTTAAGAGGAGTCCTTAAAGGACCCTATTATAGAAATGTAAATATAATAGAAAGTGACCTGGTTTGTCATGAACTTTCAGTGCTTTCGGGCTGGATCTCCTCATTTGATCTGTCAGGGCATGGTAATGTTAACTTGCATGTAATACTTCCCCTAAAAGGGATTAGGAAGCACTGGATTGGAAATGTCTTTTGACCAAATGGGACATGATGTTGATATGGGTTTTGTAACGTGTTGTGATGAGAGCCCCTAGGAAAACATATGGAAACAAAGAGAAAGTAGCTTGAGGCATCAGTACTAGGCTTTCTTCCTGGAAACCAGGAGATGGTATGTGGCAGGGTCTAGACCCTGCCTCCATGAGATGGGCTCTGAAGGACAGGTTTGCTTAGCTGACCTTTCATGGACTGTTGGGAAAACACAAGCAGAAAGTTCTGCTTGGACTAACAAATCATGATCATTCTCAGACAATCAGAGCTCTCCCTTAGGAATAAACACATTTCCTTCTGGAGTTTCTAGGACAGCAGGGATTATGTCTGGTTAACCCTCTCTCCTTAGCGCCAGTTATGAGTCCTGGCACAGATAAGGGCGTGCATAGCTCTTTGATGAAAGATGAAGGAACAAAGGCCAACATACACATATCCGTGCATTATCGCTCTCATAGGACATTTTCATGAAGTTTTTCATGTGTGGTTCCTCAGCCTTTTGCTTAGAAAAATGTTCTGGGTTAGCGCAAAGCTCGGAATTTTACATATACTCCATTTCTATTCAACAAACCAAACCATTCTTCTAAAATTTTACATTTAATTAAAAATGTTCAAATGACGCTAAAAGGAATAACGTAAGTAAGCATCATTTTTCTTCCGATTGAAGTTTCTCTGGCTCCCCTCTTTGTTAATCCCACGAGCCCTTGATAACTGTAATCTCCAATAACAATAATTTTGTATGTGATTTGTATGACAGCTCATTGTCAGAGCTCATTTTTCCAAATTGCTGCAGCATGAGAGAAAGATGAATGTAGTCCAATGTTTTGACCGTGTGTAACAACTCTGCTGGCTTTAAACGTCTTGCCTGCTAGGTCAGCCCTTTGTCTTTGGCATTGCTGGATCCTTCTCATTCTTTTGCTACACATATATTTAGAGTTGATCTTCTGTCTTTACTTCTCAAGCCATTTTACAGTCTAAACTTTATGACAAGCTCCACTTGCCCCAATTTCTTTATTTTAATACAACATTAAAGAAATGGAAAAAAAAATTTTGTGATCAGAACTCTTAGGATTTACTCTCTTGACTTACATATATAACATACAGCAGTGTTCATTATATTTATCATGTTGTACGTTACAACCTTAGTACTTATTTATCTTATAACTGGGAGTTGGTGCCTTTGGACTACCTTCATCTAATTCCCAACCTCCTCCCCACACACCCCGTAACCACAAATGTGATCTCCTTTTCTTTTTTTTTTTTTTTTTAATAATTAATTAATTAATTTTTGGTTGCATTGGGTCTTTGTTGCTGCACATGGGCTTTTTCTAGCTGCAGCTAGCAGGGGCTACTCTTTGTTGCGGTGTGCGGGCTTCTCAATTTTGCGGCTTCTCTTGTTGCAGAGCACGGGCTCTAGGTGCACAGGCTTCAGTAGTTGTGGCACGTGGTCTCACTAGTTGTGGCTCGTGGGCTCTAGAGCACTGGCTCAGTAGTTGTGGCGCATAGGCTTAGTTGCTCCGCAGCATGTGGGATCTTCCCGGACCAGGGCTCACACCCATGTCCCCTGTATTGGCAGGCGGATTCTTAACCACTGCAACACCAGAGAAGTCCATGTGATCTCCTTTTCTATGAGTTTGTTTGCTTGAAGTATAATTGATCTACAACGCTATGAGTTCTTGTTATACAACATAGTGATTTGATATTTTTCTATGCATTTCAAACTTTTCTTAATAATAGTAACAATATTTTCTTAATAATAGGAACAATAACAAGAAATAACATTTATGGATTGATTAATTCATGCCTGATAGAGAACCCAGAATCTCAATGAAGAAAATAGAGAGGAAATCAAAAAAGACCAGCAATGAAATCCCCACCCCATCCCACATCTACTTGCCTGAAGACTTGATTCTCAGCACCACTGTCTTCTTTCCTCTCTCTCCACTCCAACCTCCATCCCCAGTCGCCTTGACTGAGGACTCTGCTGTTTCAGTTCCTTCCCTCTTTCCCACAGTCCCCACCACCTTGTTGATCTCAAGGCTTCAGGGAAATGAAAAATAGCTTGTCATCTTGAAAAGGGCTTCTGTCCCTGCTCTGAGGTATAATTGGACACGACACACTTATTTCCTGCCCCTTATTATCTGGGCCCTTATAGACATCTAAATCTGCTGTTTTTCCCTCTATTAAAAAAAATGTTCTGTTATTGTGTCTATTGACACAGATAGTAGAGGGCTTCCTGGATGCCTTTGTGATAGTTCTTCATTCTCGAAAGTACCATTTCTTAGTGACCTTTGAGGTCAGAGCCCTCATCATTCAGAGCTTTGGGAACACAGGCAACCAGAGAATCATGTCACATATTCCCAGTGTCCCTTTCCTTCCAAATATACCTGCAGAGTCATGTATGTAGAAAATATGAAAACACAATGAGTCTCTTCTATGGTAAATGCCTACTTCTTGCTTATTCCCATGGTCCCTCTATAGGTAGCACTGAAGAATGTGGCTTTAGGGTTGCATCGGAATCCTCCACGGCCACCACTCTGCCCAGGCACACAAGTAAAATGCCTTCTAAACAACAAGAGTATACTTGTTGAGGAAATGAAACTCTCAACAAGTCTCCTAGTGATTCCAGGCCCACCTCCACAACCAACCAATAAATTGCAGGACCTAAATGGCCTCCCCGACCCTGTGCTGAAATTCCGAAGTCTCTATTAGTTTCTCTTTATTCTTAAGTACGAAGTGGATTTATATTTCCTTCCAGGGCAGTGGTCCCCAACCTCTTTGGCACCAGGGACCGGTTTCATGGAAGCCAATTTTTCCATGGACCAGGGTGGGGGAATGGTTCAGGCAGTAATGTGAGCGATGGGGAGTGACAGATGAAACTTAGCTCCCTTGCCCGCACCTCACCTCCTGCTGTGCGGCCTGGTTCCTAATGAGCCGTGGACCGGTACCAGTCTGCGGTCCGGGGGTTGGGGACCCCTGTTCCAGGGGACACTGTTGTATTCTGTGATCAGAGACACAATTCTCCTTTGGTCTCTCAATATTTATTTATTTTTCTCATAAGTTCCCTTTATTTCAGATAATGTGCTAGCACAGATACAGCTTGCCATCCTGCACAAACTGTGAGATGGAAAAGAAAAAGAACCATCCTTGGTTACTGTGGCAGCTCCATGCTAGGTACATGTGTCAGCTCTGTTCTCAAATAGTGCATCATCAGTGATTCCACAGAGCTAGGTGTGTTGGGGCAGGAATATGCCCAGATGTCAAGGGGACCCCAAGAAGGGCCACTCTGGATGAAGGCTGAAAAGATAGGGTACCAGGGTGGGAGTCTTCAAAGGGAGTGAGAGGAAAACGTGAGTGTGAAGGATGGAATTTGAAGAATGGGTTTGAAGGGGTCTTGAAGGGATTTCAAAGACGGTACAAAGATTTTTCAGGAAGAGAGAGGAGTGAAGGATACAAAAAGGGTAGGTGAAAATGTGGAATGGTGTGACAGATATACTGAAATGCACACAAGTGGACATGGTGGGTGGATTAGGCTCTGAAGGGGATTTAGACCAGAGAAAGGGAGTAGAGCAGGGCGACTGTGACACGAGGCAGGGGTTTAGCCTGTGGTACCCGGGGAGCCATTGGGAGGCTTTAAGGAGAAAAATGGATGCATTTGATTTGTTTTTTGGACTTCTTCAACAGAGCTGCCAGAGGGTCTGAACCTTGCAGTGAGGGTGCCCAGGTGGTGACAAGCCATGGTGGTGACTGAATTCAAGTAGGACCAGAGCTGGCTTGAGAGGCTTTGGGAGGTGAGGGCCTGAGGTTTCACATGCAGGTGATGCACTTTCAGGGATTCAGACTTACATAAGAAAATAAAGGGGTTTTAATTGACTCTTGTTATTCAAACCTGAAGAAGTCCTCCGTCTGTAAACTCAGCTGGAAGCAGGAACTCAAGCTGCCTCACAGGAGGTGTTCTGTCTCCCTCTCTCCGGGTATCTGCATTTCTTTTGACCCCTTTGCTTTTGAGTCAACAAAATCCATCTCAGAAAGTTCTCACAGTCCATGATGGCCACCACCGTACCTCCAACTTCACCACCTACATGCCCACCTCCATCACCTCCACGCCCACCTCCATCACCTCCAGGACCACCTCCATCACCTCCAGGACCACCTCCATCACCTGCAGGACCACCTACATCACCTCCGGCATCACTTCCATCACCTCCACCACTACCTCCCCTCCACAGCTTCCTCCATCTCCAGCTCTACCTCTCTCACCACCTCCACAACCATCACCTACATTTCCATCACCTTCACCTTTATCAGCTTCCCCTCCATCACCATCAAGACCTCCACTACCAACTCTCCCTTCACCTCCACCACCTCTACCTCTTCCCCAAATCTGTAATGCATTCCAACTAGGTGCCAAGCACTGTTCCAGCTTCTGCAGGTCTAGCAAAGAACAAAGGAGGCAAAAATATCTGCCCACACAGAATAGTAAGGGATTCTAGTACATTTTCTTGTAATTCCATCAAGGGAGTCACCTGGATTCAAGTGGATGAAGGCAAGTATTTTAAAGGGTGATGGGTGTGTTGCTTGGAAGTCAAGGCGGGCCTGACTATTTGGTTTACATTATCCTTTATCTTTATTGATTTCTCACTTTCTCTGCTTCCCTATCTCTGGTCCTATTTCCCCACATCTGTCATTGCTTGGGGAGTTTTCATCGGCACAAACAGCTGACAGCTGAGCCTGCAGCCTCTATCGTCACAATTCTTTGTCCAGCAGAACAGGAGGAAACTACACCTGACAGGACTCCTTCCAGAGGATTCAGCATCTATTCCACCCTAGCATCCTCCCCAGACCAGAGGACCAAATATCCCTGCTGCATCATGAACGTTCTCTCTAAAGATGCCATCAGGTCTCTCCATTTCTCCCCCGAAACCCTGGACCACGGTGACTTTTCTCTTGGTTCTGGATAGAAGAGGATTTCTGTAGGAAGAGAAACCAGTGACCTTATTAACTTGAAAAGAGAGAGAGAGTCTCAGGTATTGCCAGATTTATTACATGAGTGAGCAAGCCATAAAAGCACGGTTTACACTCATGTTGTTTGATCTAGTATCAGAGGAGAAAAATTGATATAAAATTTTCATAAAACTATATTTTTGTCTTATAATTAACTGGTGTCCTTTGCTCATGGTGGTAACTGGATACCCAATCTACCAATGTAGTTTAATGGAAAAAAGTGACTTCGTAAGAATATATGGATTAGGACCGAGAAGGTGTTTTAGGGAGCTTCGGATCCAGGCTCCTTATTTTATAGAAGAGTAAACTGAGGTATAGGGAACATGGTCCCATGATGGAAATGGTGATCACAAGATGGCAGAGCTTGGGAAGAAGTTGACTCCTAGTCTAGTGTTCTTTTATTAATACAATGAGGTGCCTGAGCAGGACTGGCCAAATGTGATCTTGGGAATACATTCTGGGGTGTCCGGACAACACGCTGGCTGAAAACAGCCGCTCGCGGTCACCCAGCCAGTCGTGGATCTTCCCTCCAGCAGGGAGACTGTGATATCCTTCCGCCCAAGTTTTCCATGTGTGCACAGCAAGTGTTCCCTGACAACGGCAAACAAAGTATGTGTATCTTAGAGCCAGACGACCTGGGGATGAACAGCCCACCTGCCCCTCTCCAACGCCTCTTACACTTGTCCTCTCAGAAGAGACCCACAAAAAGGAGGGGTCTCTCCATTCAAACACAGAACCCCACTACAGGTCTGACAGCCTTTCTAGAGGATAATTAGACAATCAGCGGATCCTTATTTCTCTTCTCTTGCTAACCTTGACCTACATAAGCTTTGCCCACTTTGCCTGATGTTTTAGAATTTGTCTGCAGCTCCGGTGCGTGACAGGTGAAGATCCAGCCGCGACCTACCTGGTAAGACACGCACTTAACCTCTAACTGCAGACTAGAATTATACCAAGAGAAAAGTATGATGAAATCAGCTTGCACTTTACTTATGAGCAAGGCCCTTGAAATGAAAACATTTTATAATTTGGAGTGTTCGGGGTTTGCTCCTTCATACAAGAAGCTCGCTTGGTGAAAAAGTATCACCTCATTCTCTTGCTAATTCTGGGCTTATCACATATTCAGTGTTCCATAAAGGTTGACTTGAAAGCTTTCATTTAGAACCCACTTCATATGAATTAGTGTACTACTCAAAATGTCAGGCTGCTAATAGGACATACATAGCAACTGGAAATTGAAATAAGTGCATTTTAATAGAGCTCAGAATTAGGATTTCCTCTATCTGTTTGACGTAGTATCACAATTATAATTGAGGGTAAAATTTTCTTTCTGTTGGAATTTAATGACTCTCTATCCAGAATTATCAGTCAACCTGAATTTGTTACACCATTTTTCAAATGTAAAATGGCAAAAAAGAGAGAAACGTAAAGCTCTTTAATTATGATACTGATATGTAAGGTTGTATCACCTAACACAAAGGGAAGAAATGAACAGACCTAGGGTTATTCAGCTGATAATTCTTCTACCAAATACCAAGTGAAGTCCTACTTAATTATGACATAGCATAAGTTATTTTTTTATGTTTTTATTTTATTTGTGAAAAGTTTTATTTCACTTTTTAAATTTCTAAAATGTGATCTAGTTCATTATTGACAAGCTACTTTGAGAACTTTCAATAAATGTAAGTCTCTCCTATAAACTGAATGCAAGGTTTCTGAAAGCTTGGCTCACTTCAATATCAGTTTTTCAAAAAGTTGTGGAAATATCATAGGAATTCCTTGTTTTTCAATTTAGCCTTATTTGAACACTTGGGTCCAACAGGAGGGTCTCAAACATACAATAAAGTAGTACACAAGTCAGAAATGCTATCCAAAAAAATTAGGGAGCATCTCATTCCGGGTGACGGGGAAGTCAGATTATTTAGTTTGTAGTAACAGTCATGCTCAATTTTTAATATGCAAGTAGAAATTTATTTGTTACAGATTTCCTAGCAGTAAAGGAATAATCAGTGAAAGAGTAATCAATTTATAGGTCCCCACACTGTTTCAGGCTGTTACTATTTCTCTTTATATCCAGAAGAGGGCAGTCAGGTTACATGATAGAGGAGTAATCACCATTACCCCAGAAAGTGAGATTTTCAATAAATTTCAGTGATTGGAATTAAGTTTTCCTTTAATGGTATTAAAGGGCATTTAAAATTACCTGAAGATTTTCCTCTTTTTATTAAAAACCTTACCACCTTTGCGAGATGGATACTTTTCACAAAAGGGATGAAATGCTGGTACGTATTTATGTGTACATTTCATCGATGCATGCATTTTTTTTCTGTTCCTGTTGGCCATCTTCAATGTTTGACTAGCGCATGGGGGAGGGGGCAGATCTTACCCTGTAGACAGTCCTCCTACATTATAACTTTGTGACATTTTATAGGTAAAAAGAAACCTTGCACAAAGCAAAGAACCTTCATCAGCACTTTGGCTGCAAATCAAGAAAAGAGAGAGAGAGAATTAGAAAATAGAAGATTCACAGCAATTGAAAAACAGGTATCTGCCAGAGGAAGTTAAAACCCAAAACATTTCTAGCAACATTTACTTGCTTTGAGGAAAAAAAAATTACACGTTTACTGGAGCTTTGAGTTAAACAATGTTACAAGAATGTGACACTTTTCCCCCCCTGAAATATCTTCTATAAGCTTCTAAGTGGAAGTAAGCAAGAGCTGAGCACAAAATATCATAGATATTTCTGCTACCTTTTTCTCTTCTTCATTAGCAATAATGCCAAAGACTAATAAGCCACTAATTTTACCAAAGATAGAAAACTGCATATGTTTGTGAAGACAGCTTGAATATTTAAGTATATATAATATTTATTTAAAATATAATAGATATAAAATAATATATATTTATAAATATATAAAATAATATATTTATTTAAAAGAAACCCTTAAAATATGTGTATATAAAAAAGTATATATATATATATATATATATATATAAAGGATTTATTTTAAAGGGTCAGTCTTAATTTAAAAATATAAGAAAGAGTTGGTTTTAGGGAACTAATGTCAATACAGCTATGATAGTTAACTGTAATTCAGAGTATTTATTTTTGTCTGTGTTTTAAATGTTCCCTTTGTACTAATAGTGCTTCTAATGCTATTTTTAGATAATTGTACATAAAACCAATGCTATTATCTGATGTGGATAATGTATGCTTGTGTGTGAATCTGTAGGTATGTATATTATACATATATCATGTTGCTATGTTAGTTTCTATCAGCCACCTGTGTATAAAATAGCTTTCTCAATGGTTGTGAAATTCGCTAGCCCCGTACATGCTCCTCTGAGGTCTGTGGATTAACTGGGATTCCAGGTGATTTTCTACCTGATCCATGTCCCCACTCCCTCTGCCACCATTCCTGGAGATTCTGCCTTCTGAAAGAGCTGCCTCTGAAAGTGACCTTGCTCAGCAAATGGTGATTGGCTTATGTTGAAATGCCTTTCCCAGAAGAGGTGCTGTACCATGCCAAGTTTTGCTGCTGCAATGATGGGTATGGAATCAGGGTGGGAAGGAGGGGCGAGAGGAGGATGCAGCTTGCCAAGTCGCTTGGGCTACTTATAAACAAACTTTGGCTTTGTTTCTCAAGCCCTTTCTGGTTGGACACATACTGTGTCCGGGACTCCATTTATGTTCTGTGTAAACCTTGGGGAGAGCTGCTTTTATGAGACTGATTTGGTTTAGAAGATGATTTCCATCAGCCTCTTTAAAAAGATACGTACTATTTCAGCACAAAGCTGAAGCCCGTTAGAGCTGCGCTAGGGATTAAGAAGGCATGTATTTTAATGCCTTATGAATAGGAGTAGCTGATAAAAGAGGCTCTTGTTACCGCTGCTACATTTAAATGTGAAAAGCAGCTGCTTCTAGCGGGGAGGGGTAGGGAAAAGGAGAAGAGATATATTATTTTCATAGGGATTTAATCTTCAGACTACACTGAAACCATAGAATACCATTGGCCATTCACTTTGCTGCTCTCTCTTCGCACTGAGATCTGTAAGATTGTGGAGAGGGAAGGAGAGGGACGAGATGGCAGAGAAAGGGATTATGTATAGTGATGAGGCTGGCATTTTCATCTACATGTATGTTTTGAACCTCAGATCAAACCGCACGCGCTGTAGAGTATTTTCTCTTTCCCTTATGAGCATTAACCCTTTAAACTTTTAAAATGCAAGCCAATTAAAGAGTCTGATGCAACTAAGCTGTCTTCAGAGCATGGGTTTAGCAAGAGTAAGATGACCACAGAGATCTCATTAGGAATATGGACCGTGTTTGTGTGTGTGTGTGTGTGTGTGTGTGTGTGTGTGTAACATGAAAAAGACTTTCTTCTCACATTTCAGGGACAGCTTATTTCAGGTAGAATCCAAGAGACGCCATGAATGCAGCAGAGAAAGGTTCTTTTGGTAACTTTTATTGCCACAGAAAGCTGATGGTATAAATAAAGCCTAGGAATATTAAACTAGCAGATCTTTGCCAAATGTTGGGAGAAATATGACTCAAGAATGTACATCCTTTGAACGAGTGAAAGAGCAAACAAATCTGGGCATCATTTTCTTCCTCTCCAGGTTATCATTTATAACTTGGTTTTGTTTATTCTGATGTTGGGCTTAGTGAAATTGGTCACTAATTAATTGTTCTGTATGCTTGACCTCTGAGGTTCCTAACAGTATTTTCTGAAAAACCTAAGATTTTGCTCCCAGATATTGTAAATAAATCTTTTTTGATAAGAATTAGACCCATTCCCTACATACACTTACCCTTTCCAATTTTTCTCAATGTTACCACTCTCAAGAAGTTAAAGGATTAAAAACAAGTCTGGTAGTGATAAATCGGTGGTTCTTGCCTAGCTTATAATTAAGGGTAATTCACATGTAGAGGACGGTTTAACAGCTCTAGCCCACTTGCTCAGAAACTTGCATCAAAATGAAACCAATGAGTCGTTTGAACCCAAAGTACAGCCCCACTGCCCTTGCACATGCTTTGCAGGAGGACAGGCTGCAGTCTACTCCTCCACTGACCAAAAGTGAGAGGAAAGAAGAGGAAGGGAAAATTTCCAGCTGCCCACACATCAAAAAGCCACAAATGGGCAGCAAGATGCTTCCAGCCCCCAAGCACTGCCAGGCCTGCTGCCCAGGGACACACCACACACCTCTCCCACTGCCGGACCGGTGTGGTGCTTTTCATAGGACAGGAGGCATCCCTGGCCTGGGTGGTCCTGCACTTGCGGCTGTGAGGGATGGAGCTCCCGGCAGCCTGGCAGAGCGGCCTGGCTTGCTGCAGAAAAACACTTTGGGGAATTCATCACAGCAAATTCATCACAGTGCCCGACCAGCTCTGGCTCTTGCATGGGGCATGGTGCTAATAACAGGCTTGCACTAGTGTGATGGGATTCAATCAATATTTTGATTTCCTAAACAAATGTCCCTCCACATAAAAAATAAAAGCCAAGAGACCAGCCACATCAGGTACCACCGCAAAGCAAGTGGAAGAGGCAGGCAGAGAGAAATCCGGAGCCAGCATCAAGGGCCAGCACGAGTCTAGGAAGCGCAACAGCAGCCAACTGTGAGCTCGGGGAAAGTTGCCGCTGCCTCGGGGCTGCCGCTGCCTCTCTCCTGGCTGCAGTGGCTTAGCCCTGCGTCTCTGCTTCTGAGACCTCTGGCTGGCTTTCTTCCCTTTTTCCCATCCCCACCCCCTTCCTTCTTTGCTTTTTTAAAAAACTTGGCTACGGAACATTAGGTTTGATGAAGGGAAAGCGATTTAACATCTTTTAACTCAGAGAGGTTGATTTTCATCTGAGACCAAATGGCTCATTTTTACCTTTTTTGCTCCTGGAAGAGTAAAAAGTGAGAGGTCAGCCTTGTGTCACCATGGCAACCCACACAGCTCAGGCCAGGAGCAGATGAAGGGAGGTGATAATGGCAGGGAAGTTTCTCCCCCTGACTCGGCATTTTCTCCCCATTCAGGGATGCACCTGGATAGATGAAAACAATGATGTCTTTTTAAAAATATGTTTAAAATATTGCTCCTAAATTGTCTGGCCCAGAGCTCTGACCTTATGCAGATCCGTGTAGGGTTTTGTTAGTTTGGGATGGAGACCATCCTAACTAACTCTCATCTGTATCCAAAGGGTCTTGAATTACACCAGCAAGATCATGTGAGCTCCACCCTGGGGGAATCTGTCTTTCTGTCACTGTCCACCCACCGTGTACTGGCAGCCCAAAGCCTTCCTAAAGAGAGAATCTGGCCCTGATGTTGAAATCTCGTGTCCAGGACCCCAAACTTCAGCACATGACACCTTTTCCAAGCTTGTTTGCAAAGAACTTCTTGATCTTATTCCAGTCCATGGACATTAAAAAGGAAAGAGGAAAAGAGAAATCAAAATGACAAATGTGCTAGAAAGGCCAGATTAAACCCTGGAGGGGTAGCCTGGGCCAGAGCAGGAAGGAATTTCCATGACCTTGGAGCACAGGACTCAAATGTCCAACATATTTCTCCCACGGCTCTTTACCTCATGTGCTCACTGGTAAACGGGGAAATAATGAACATGCCTTGAAGGAAGACCCATGGGTGCCAGACACTGGGTTAGGTGCTGTATTATCTTATTGCCTCTTATCCTCACAGGGATCTTATGAGGTTGGCAGTTTGATCTTTGTTTTACAGATTAAGAAAATAAAGCCCAGGAAGGTTAAGTGATGTGCCCAGGGTCACAGATTCTGAGGCCTTTTCCATCCATGCCCTAGGTGGACTTTCTCTCCAGACTTGTTAATATCAGCCAGATGCATGAATAATAAATTCATGTCCCAAGACAGGACTCTGTGCTTTTCTCTGTAGTTTATTCATTTAGTTGCAATGAAACTATTCACAGCCTGCTAAGTTTTCAGTGCAGTTCTAGATGCTTGAGGAACATAGGGAGATGCCGACACACTGTTCTTCTAGATATCAGGGCAGAGTGGCTTGAATTCCAGTGGTGTGAACTTGGACAAGACAGTCAGCGGGTCTGAACTTCAACTTTCTCTTCTGTGAAATGTTATTAGTATTTATCTCAAGGGCTGGGTGAGCATTCAAAGAGGGGACTTTGCCAGCTGCCTAACATCCATGCAAGTGGATGTTCTGTAAATACCAACTTTTGTCTTCTTTACCCTCCTGGCCTCCACCTCTCCACTGCATGGTATTCTCCTCTGTGCCTGGGGTCAGACTGGTGGTCTCCCTGCTCTCTGGCAACCGTGCTTTTTTCTAAGCGGCATCTGGCTCCCAGGCCGTCTGGGTGGCCCTGTTAAAGCCCCAGTCCTCTCCTCAGGGTTGGGGAAGGACTGTAGGGCAGCAGGGATGGGAGCAAGCAGAGGAGGGCACTTTGCTTTCTTTCTTTTTTTTTTTTTTGGTTGATATGTCTTTTTTTTTTTTTACATCTTTATTGGAGTATAATTGCTTTACAATGGTGTGTTAGTTTCTGCTTTATAACAAAGTGAATCAGTTATACATATACATATGTTCCCATTCTATAGACTTTAGGGAAGCCATCCGAAAGGAGGAGATAGTCTGGTACCTTTGCACTCTCCACCTCCCCTCTCATCAGCCCCGGGTGTCACCTGCAAGTCCAGGGTAGTCTCTCTGCTCACTCTCTGTACAGGCTCAGAGAGACTGGCACAACTTGGAGCTCGTCCACGCTCCCCTGCACAGGGCAAGTTTCGAAGCCAGCTCCAACTTTACTGGGCTTCATAAATCCAAATCAGAGCTGGCCCTGACGAGACTGCACTGGCTAAAAGGCATAGGCTCCATTAAAAAAAAGGCACGATGGATCGCTAGGGTATCTTTTCACTTGAATATGGTGCAAGCAAGTTAAGGCAGCAAAGAAAATGCAAAAAACATCAGCTTGATCCCATTCTAAGGTGAGGCTAAGGGTGATTGACATCAAGAAAATAATCTATTGCACTGGCACTAAAGTCCTCGTTGAGTTTCAGAGCCCACTGGTTAGCCAAATGCCACCTTCATGTTGTAGTGTTCAGAGTCAAATTCTCAGTCACAAGAATCACCTGAAAGACTATTTCCTCTCCCCTCCTTTCTTCCCTTCCCCTTTGACTCCCCTCTGCTTCTTTCCCCCTCTGCCGTCCTTCTGCTTACCCCTGGCCCCCACCTCTTTCTCTCTGCCTCTTTTCCCTCATTTAAGGAGATGTGTGTAGTGCCTAAGTGCTGTGAATCACACAGGAAATCAGTCCTTTCGCAGCTTAAAACCTAAGAGGAAAAGTGAAACTGGCACCTAAATATAAGAGCATATGACACATAGCACAGTAAAAGTAAAGCTTAAGTATCGAGGTAGTTTGCTTTCGGTTTCAGCTTAATCATCACTTTTTCAACGATATCTTCTTTGATCTCTTACTACACCTTGGCTTCGTAATTCTTTATCATCTTGTGTTGGTGTGTTTTTATTCCGATTATTTGTTTACTGTCTGCTCCTCTTACTAGGATATAAGTCCCCAGAGGGCAGGCATCACCGTAAGATTTCCTCAGGAAGAGATGGAAGCCTGGGTCATGGGCAGAGGGAAAGTCAGCGTTTTTAGGAAGGGAGCACAGGAGTGGGAAGAGTGAGGTGTCTGTCTGTCTGTCTGGTGAGGACTAACACGAACAAGACTTCCAGCTGGGGCCAGGGAAGGAGCTGTGGGCTCAAATCCTGAAGTTCCACGTGTCGGGGCTGCAGAGATCAGGTGGGTGAGGATTTGGACCAGCGGAATAAAACTATATGTCGATGTTTTTGAAGTTGAAGGAATGTATTGAGTTGATATGTGTTTTAAAACTGAAGGAGAGCTAAAAAAATTTGTCATGGAATATTATTCACCTGCTTAACAAAGGCTGGCTGAGTGCCAGCCACCACTCAAGGTTGGGAAGATATGGCATGAGCGGACAGGCCCAGGCATGAGATCGAGCTTATAATCTGGTGAAGAGAAGCAGGCAATAAACACACAAATAAGCAAATGGGCAACAAATCAATAAAAAGTATGATCATTTCAGATAATGAATGAGCGAGAGTTGGAAATGGGCAGGGTGACAGGCAGGCACAGAGGGTGGTGGGGCTCATTGTCTGTGGTGAGGCAGGTGGATTTTATTCCACATGTAAAGGGGAGTGGTTGGAGGGTGTTAAACAGAGGAGGGACATGATGCAATTTATCAAGACGTCTTACTGCTTGCTCTGTGCAGAATGGGCTTTGGAGGGGTCAAGGGGAAAGACAGAGTTGGGAGGCCAGTTGAGGGAAATGATGGGGTCCAGGGCAGAGACAATGGGGGTGGGGGTGTAGGCAGACGTGTGGAATGAGGATGAGTTCTAGAGTTAGCAATCACACCATTTGGGCTATAAGGGGAAAAAAAGAATCATGGAAGATGCCTCAATTTGGGGCAAGCGTTATTGAGTGGATTGTGGTACCAATTGATTAGATTGGCAGACTTGGAAGAAGTATGTTTTTAGTGGGGAGACTCGAAACTTCCATATGAATGTGTTAAGTCTGGCTATTGAGAACTATACTTACAAAGACTTCATAGTATAACACGTAGGAACTATTTTGATTATAATAGGATGTAAAAATGTACAAAACAAAATTACATATAAAGTATCTCTTCAATAATTTTATGTATTAATAGAAAAAAAATAAAGGAAACATCATTAGAGGATATTATTAATGCTCATTTTTGTAGATGAGGATTATAGCAAATACTCTCTTCAGTATACTCTCTGTATTCACATTTTTTACATTACAGTATTAATTTTATGAGCCAAAAAATGTTTGTCATCACAGAAGATAATTTAGCTTCATTATTCTGACTCTTATTTGGTTTCATTTGGCTTTAGACCCTTTTCTTGGAAATGTATAGACAAAACAAACCTGAAAGGTAAAAGAATAGAGAGTGAATAGTTATATTACAGTATATAATGAATGAGCCACATATCAGAGAGATGCTCTGAAAGGTACTATAGTAGAGACCTGAAGTCAGCATAATGCTCCGGAGAAAACAGGAGATCAGAGGCTAGCAGGGGTATAAGCTCTCAGGGGTATAAGCTCATCATCTTCTATAAATGTGCCACTCACTAGGGAAATCTTGAATAAGACAGAATCAGGATCTCCTGGGATGGAACTACATGACCTCATGCCTATTATAGCCAGGATACGTTGATAGTTGACATAGGGTTCTCCATGCTGAGCTCACAGCCTTCTTAACACTGCTTCAGGCAGCCCTTAGTAATGGACCCATAAGAGATAATGGCTTATCTGTCATTACTGAAGTTAGGGAACCTCTGTTCTTGTTAACAAGCCTTAGCCTTCCATTTGAGTTGATAAAGTCACACCATTAAAAATATCTTACCTTTCCCATTTCCTGAAGGAGCTAATGTATCCTATTCTATCATCTCTATTCTCAGGGACTTATTTCCTTCTAACACAAAAACTTTGTTTTTCAGATGGAAATGGAAACACTAAAGAACAGTGCTCTGCAAATGATGTAGGGTGATGGTAGAAGAAAGCAAGGGAGGACAATTTTGGCTAACTAAAAATAGACTTTGAATTCAGGAAGGCTTTTGCAATTATTTTTACTCAAGTAAATCCAGCTGAAGAACTTTTCAAAACTCTATGGGAAACAGCAGAGTAGAGTTGAGAGAGCTGGAAGAACAGAGTTGAAAACTGGTTCCATTCTAATGTTGCTTGAAGAAACTTGGAAGATGAGTTTTGTTGAGCTACAGCATATGTGAAATAAGCTTGGGGCTGCCACTACCTGGGTAATCTATCTTACAGTGTTAATAGGAGAATCAAATAAAACAGGTTGTAATAAAGGACTTTGTAAACCGTATGAAATACACAAATATAAATGTGCCATGTGGTCAGAGCTTTAGACAACAATAGCTATTTTTGGAAATCTCTATAATGGTGATAAAGAATGGTGGGCTGTCAAAGAATAAACCTACTGATAAGTTGTTTCTTCTTTCTTCTCAAACTCCTGATTCTTCCTTACTTTAATTTCCAATTTAAATTGTGGGATCATTGTTGTGGGATAGTACTAATTTTTATACCTCATTAAAGCATTTTGTAAGCTGATGAATAAGAGATGTTTAACCCTAGATCTAGGTCAGGAAAACCAATGACCTTCAAGTGCTACCTTCTCCTTTAAGCTCTTCCTAATTGATCTAAAACATGTTATTTCTTCCTTTTTTGAATTTCCAAGGAATTTGTTTGTAGCTGTACTTACTCTATTCTTATTTTACCTTTTCCCACGCTTCCTTCCCACTCGATTTTTGGTTCTTTGAAGCGAGATACCCAGTCTATCTCATTTTTCTATATCTTTACTGCCATAAATATAATGGGAACTAAATATAAAATTATTCAGTTGAATTCATTTTTTAAAACAGTTGTCAGGAACCTGCTATCTGCTCAGTTCTGTGTAAGTAGAGTGGAAATAGTGTCTCTGAGGCTACCCACAGATGTTTTCGGAAATAGAGCATTTATAAGGAGTGTGAGAGTTTCCTAAATTCCTATGTAATTTAGGTTTCGATTTATCAAAAATAAAATATCAAAGGCTGTGGATAAATCACCCCCTCCGTTTTAAGAAAAGGACAACACCCAGTGCAAATTTGCTCAAAGGGGAACTTGCTACCTTGTATCTCCACCAAGACCATCTTGATAGTTCCAGGTTTGGAATAACTTTTCAGGAAATATTAGGGTTTGACCTGACCCTCTCTGCACTTCTGTTCTGGGGCACTTTGGGGACATTGGTTTGGGGCCAGTCTTCCTTTCAGAGTTTGGCCTTTCTGGGTCTTCCTCAGAGCCTCAATATCCTGGTGTCCATGGTTTGGGTGGCTGCCTTGGAGCCAGGAGATAACAGTAAGAGAAACAGCAACTAACCTAGAATTGCTTATCAGACTGATGAAGGAACTCTCAAGCTAGTCATCTTTCCCACATTTTCTCCCCTAGTTTCCAGATAGTGCTAAGGAGCTGGCTGACCTTTCATAGCATAGTTCCATTATGCTTCCCATCTCCCTTCCTTCTCCCAATTCCCAGGAGATTTAGGAGCTATGCCTCTTCCCCCACAGTGCCTGGTGCTGCCTCTACCATCACCCCCCCCCCCCCCCCCCATGAAATGGCAATGGTCTGTCTTAGTCCAGAGCTTTGGACATCAGGGAAGAAGTCTTATTCTTATGTTTCTTCCTCTTCTTCCTAGAGCCTATCACATGCCATGCATACACTAGATGCTCAATACATGTTTGTTGGAAAAACAAATCCTTGCAACCAAAGGTAATCTCTTCTTCCTCTCACACTGTCATGCTTCATTTTTATGTCTCCTTCTTAAACCTTAGACTTTTAAAACAGATATTAGACTTTTGTCTGCCAGATATCAGAGTCCTGTCTTCCACATCCAAGTGGAGAGAAAGTTGCTTGGGAGTAGATTCCAGGTCTATTTACTTTTTTAACATTAAAAACTTAACCTTTTCCTCAACAGATCATTATGAAGCTTTCCCCACACATCAGAAATATAGAGAAGCCTGAGACAGTGGAAGATAAGACAGACACAGCATTCCTGCTCTCAAGGACTTTAAAATCTGTTAGAAGAGACTGGGACTACAATAGAACATGAAGGTTCTGAGAGTGAGATGCAGTCAGGAATTTGTGGGAGAACCAAGTCTTGCCTTCATTCATTCAACATTTCTACAGAGGCTACTTTGTTGGGTTTTTTTTTGGTATGCAGGCCTCTCACTGTTTTGGCCTCTCCCTTTGCGGAGCACAGGCTCCGGACACTCAGGCTCAGCGGCCATGGCTCACGGGCCCAGCCACTCCGCGACACGTGGGATCTTCCCGGACCGGGGCATCAACCCGGGTCCCCTGCATCGGCAGATGGACTTTCAACCACTGCACCACCAGGGAAGCCCAGAGCCTACATTTAACCAATCATTTTGTCAGATGGGTGCTTTCCAAAAAGCTTGGCATAGTCTCTGTCTTCATGGTGTGTATAATAGGGAAGAGATAGGCAGCTATGTCCACGTTACTTTATGATATCTAAAATATTTCATTGCTAAACACATGCATCCACTGTGCTGAAATTCCAAAAAAAAAAAAAGGAATGAAGAAAGATACTTGAGTTTGAGTTTTTAAAGAAACGATGGATTTGCCAAGGAGACCTGATGGGCCAGATCATGAATGCTAGTGAGTCTTACTAAAGGGGTTAACACATGATCCTTTGAGCAATGGGGAGACACTGATGGCTTTTAAGAGGGGCAATGACTTGATCAGATTTGTGTTTTAGATAGATGGCTCTGGTGGCAAAGTAAGATGGACGGGGTGAGGGGAGAGAAACTCACATCAGTGACAGCAGTTTGAAGGTGGTTCCAATTGTCTAGGCTTCCAAAAAATGTTTGTTGTTAAACAGACAAATATCAGAATACCCACTGTGCATTGAGGCCCCTGAGGGAGGAGCCATGCATGTTGGGTTACCACGTGCTAGGCAGAAGAGGGATGTCTTTGCCCTGGCTGCCCCTTTGTGCCTGGTGTCGCACAGAGGAAGTCCCTGAAGGCTAACAAGCTCCATGCCCAGAGGCACTCTATTAATGGCCCTTTCCAAAGATAAAATGTAAGTCAACATTCCAGGATGATTAGATAAATTTGTAAATATAATCAAAACATGTTTTTCTTTGGTTTCCAGGATGGAATCAGAAAAATAATGCTCAAGGGAAAAAAAAAACGTTCTCTTTTCTGCCTCTTTTTTCTGATTCTGGGCCAATGAACTTAGAATTGAAACACTTAGAGCAAGATTATGCAGCCATTTTCATTCGTAGAGGCCTTGAGCTGTCGAAAAGCACAGGTATATCAGAACAGACTGGCCCCACAGCTTACAAGTAGGACACCCTTGGCTGTTAGAAAAAGAGGGTAATTTTCTTCCGCTCTGAGATCTAGAACACATTCCTGAAGAGACTTGACAGGTCAGATATCTTGAGAATTGTTTTACTTTTCAAGACATATGCTGCTATGAGGCTGGTTTTGACTTGTTAGAACCATTCCATGTTCACCTTGATGCAGACCAGAGCACTCAGAATGATATGACCTGCCCCCTCAGGCTTCTGTAAACCATGATTTCTTGACACTTGATGTCGAAAACTTGGCCTCTGTGCACTGGTGCGGAATCAAATCTCAGAGACAATGTTCTGGGTGAAGTAGAAAATAATAGCTTTATTATTTTGCCAGGCAAAGGGGGACACAGCGGGCTTGTGGCTCTCAAAACTGTGTCCCAACCCAGGGGGATTTGGTGAGGAGTTTTATAGCAATGGTTCAAGGCCAGGGTTGCTGATCAGGATCAGGGTGTGTGCAGAACCTGTACTCCTTTAATCTGGCCTCAGGTGGTCTCCTGATAAGCTTCTCTGGTTCTCAAGGTTCTCAAAGTTATCAAACTGTGACCTTCTCTGGAATGAAGAATACTTCATCAAGTAGTTAACATCTTCCATTTGTTGGGGGTTTAAGTTCTGTAGAAGAGCTCAAAGATACTGTTATGTGTATCCCTTGAGGCAGAGCCAGGACCCTGCCTCAAGGCTGCACTATTGTTTCTTGACTGTTCCTCCCTTGTCTCTGAATGCCCTCCCTTCTCCGATCAACAACTGTCTGAACCTGCCCTTTGGAACTCAGGGGAGGTCAAGAAACAGGGGACCCGGAAAGGCTTTCGTGCTGAGGAGCCCCATAGCGTCTTGTTCGGTTTCAGTACCAGAAGTCAAAGAGCCATGACTGTGATCTGGACACCTGGAGGTTGACACATTTACTTTAAGACCTAATGCCTCATAAGAAATTGGCAAGATGAGATGATGTAAAGGATGAAAGGAAAACAGACAAAAAGCAAATGGTATGCTTCTGACAACAGCTCTGCCAAGTGCTTTTCAGTGGTAATTGATTTTTTTACAATTTATAGATATTTTTGCTGCTATAATCTCCTTTTTTACAGTGGAGGATACTGAGGATGAGAAAAATATATGATCTTCCCTGTAGTTTATGAGAGGAGCCAGCATTAGAACCCAGATGACCTGATTCTACAAGAGTTACGCTATAACAGTAAGTTACCAACCAATGTATAGGGAACAGTCACATTGCTTGGGTTGTAGTTAGCTGAACTATATCAGGAGATGAAACTTAGGGATAGAAGAAGGGGAACCAAGGGTATAACTATAAGAGGAACATATCCTGCTCTTCATTAAGCATAATTATATTGATAAATGGATACAAGGCAAAGGGCCAGAATGATTTCAAAGAGCAGTGCTGTACACAGCCACAGGATCCAGAACATTCTCATAAGAGCCATAAAATACCATACTAATGATCAGAGTTCTTTCCAGGATCAGTAAAGTGTCCTTTTGGCAAAACTTTTGAAAATGGTAAAAAATCATTTTGGAATCTGCAGAACCCAATGAAATTCAGGAAGCAACTTTGGCCTTGAGAGTCTCTCACTTAGGCTGAACACTTTAGATTCCATGGTGCAGAAATTCCCTGGATTGCATTAGAGAAACAAGGTACAACATGTGAAATCTTGGCCTTTATTTTTAGGCTCTAGAACTGGGGTGAGCAGACCTTTTCTGTAAATGGCCAGATAGTGAATATTTTAGGTTTTACAGGCTACCAGGTCTCCGTCGCACCCACTCTGTTCTGTCTGCTGTTGTACCATAAAAGCAGCCATATGTACTAAATAAAAGGCTGGCCAAGGCTCTATTCCAGTAATACTTTACACAAACACATGGTCAGCTGGATTTGGCCTGGAGGCAGTCCATAGTTGTTTGCCAAACTCTGCTCTAGAACACATTAAGGTGGGATCAGAAAAGAACGAGTAGCCAATCATTCACTCAACAAATACTTAGTAAGTGCTCCATGTCTAATACATGCCCCAGGGAAGTTCACAGTTTAATGTAGAGAACAGATACATAAGAAACTAAATACAATGAAGTTCAGGATGCTTCAGGAATGCAAAGCAGTGGGCTGATACATCCTTCTGGGGGAGTTGGAGAAGGTTTCATGGAGGGAGTAACATTTTATCCAGAGCAACCCTTCTCCTTTCCTCACCCTGGGAGGACATTGCTAACCTATTTCTGCACTATTGTTACCAATCCCAGACACAGTATCATTACCCCACTGAGCAAAGAAGCTCAGGAATCAACACTACTGAACAACATTCCATTTACCATATAAAATGTAACCTATTTCCACGCCTCCCTTAAAGGATGAATAGAAGCTCCCCCCAACCCCCGGAAAGAAGCAAGGCATTAGATAAGACAGGGAGACAGGGACATTGTGGGGAGAAATACATGGCAAGGACAGGCACAATGTTCAAAGGAACAGCAAAGTTTGATTGAAAAAGGAGCAAGGAATTCAGAGCAGAGAAGGGGCTGGAGGAAAGATGGACTTGGGGGTTGCAGTCAGGTCATGAGGAATCGCAAAGTCAACTCAGGCTTCTGACTTATTTCATCAATGTAGTGTTGTGATCCTACTTATATTTTAGAACATCCTTTCTAATAGTGATGTGAATGCTAGATTGAAAGGGAAAGTTGAGGGAGGTGGGCAGTGGGAAGCAAGGGGAAATCATTTAAAGGCTGTTAGAAAAAATCCATGAGAAATAATGAGTTTCTATCCTAAGACCTTGGTGGTAGGAATGAAACACATGCAGAGAAAATAGATTTAATACTCATTAAAAGTGCAAAATTTGCAGTTCTTGGTTATCAAATTGGATGTGGAATTAAGAGGAAAGGAAGAAACCAGGATAACATTCCAACCTTAGATCTGTCCTGCAAAGAAAGACTAGATACATGTAATAAAGAAATGTAATCAAGCCAACATGCCTAATGTCCTGATTTGAATAAAAGCTTGAAAATCTGTGCAAAGTAGGGAATTTTGGAAAGAGGGGAACATCAGACTTAGATGTTGGGGAAAACCTCAGCTGATTTTAATTTTTAATTCCCACTGCTTTATACCACAGCCATAGAATTGAATCCGACGTTGCATGCCTCCAGTTAGCTCATTAGCAATGACAGATCTGATCTTTACAAGAAAAATTGGGAAATTTCACCACAGATGGGAGTGCCTTGATTGCTTGGTGAGGCTGTGACTGCACAGTCAGCAACAGGTGCTGTTGCTTTTGTAGAACTCTGTGCTTCCAAAGACAAGCTGAGACTCCGAAATGGTTGGTGAATAACAATTTACACTGATTGCAAAGCCCTGATCTTGTTTTTCTCAAATTTCCCTCTTATATTGAGCAAGTGGAGGTACCATTTCTTATTCAATCTATTTTAAACATGCACTTATGATTTTTTTCTACTCTGAAAGTCCTATCTCCCACCATACCTTTTTACTCT
The DNA here is from genome assembly GCF_005190385.1 of Monodon monoceros. NCBI lineage: Eukaryota > Metazoa > Chordata > Mammalia > Artiodactyla > Monodontidae > Monodon > Monodon monoceros. The sequence continues at coordinate 45,122,478 of NW_021703778.1, forward strand.
CTTCCCATCTGTTGGGCCTGGTAATGTGCAGATCTAACAACAATGAACAGATAATATTTTCCCAGAGAAACACTGGCAACATAAGATGGTTATCTTTAATAATCTGGAAGTGCCTAATCTTCTGCTTTGGGGAAAAAAGCCAATAGAAATCTCCACTTTTTTACTTGTGGGAAGTTAATGACAAATTCAGAGAGTGTAAAAAGATGGAGTGACAAGTAATAGCCCATCTTGTATATATGAATGTGTGCATTGAGGGCATTTTAAGCTTTAAAAATGTGAATAGAGGTTGGAGTTACGTGAACCAAGTACATAATATGCTAGGTGGGTTAAAGAGAGATTTCAGGTCTTTCTTAGTTTATAGGGGCAGCTGCTAAACTGAGTAATATCATTCCTCTTCCTTGAAGAATGCATGTGAGGTACAATAACCCTCATGAAGGACCATCTCTCTTGGATTTGTAGGGGAAGAAGAATTCAACATGTAATGCACTTTTAATAGTCTATCCAAGATGTGCCTTTCTCACATATAAAACTTCGTTCCTATGTTTATTTTTGGCATCATATCCCTTAGAAGGGTTTGATGACCATGTTAACTGAAGCTCTGAAAGTCTATATTGTGCATAAAAGCTTGGCCAAAAATATTTTGAGCTATTTTAAAGTCAGCCTCCAGCTAAGATAATTGACAAGCAGTTCCAATATACTTTGTTAAATCTTCCAGAAATGCCTTTTCTTTTCTTTAAACTTTGGTTCAGTACTGATGAATAAAGTAGTCTTAGAAAATTTGCTTAATCTCTCTGTATCTCAATTTCTCACCTATAAATGGAGATGAGGTCTTAATATTTACCTTGCAAGATTTTCAGAAGCAGAGAAAATATATTTTAAATGGAACATAGTACCTGGTAGATAGTAAGAAAGCAATAAATAGTAACTGTGATCATGTTCATGGTTCTTGTGATTTAAACAATAATGAAATCAATAATATCTATACACCTCCCCGGGCCTGATAAGTTTCTTAATAGTTTATTACTATCTTGTGGAAGCACATATGTTTTTGGAGGATACAGAGCTAAATGGGCAATGACGACTTTGAATTTTAAAAAAGGAATAAAGCTCTTGTTCTTTGCTGCTGACCTTTTTTCCAGTGACCTCTTTACCTCCTCATTTTCCACTTAGACCCATTAGCAGGATGTGCTGCAATATGTTGCTTGTCATCTGTTTCAAAGACACAGTGATAGGATACAGGTAGACCAGATGGATAAACCTAGTGTGACTAATTATTGTGTATTTGCCTTTAATTATTATCATTTATTACCAGAGGAAAGACAATAGAGGTTCTCTGACTTAGAAGAAACTGTTGGCAGCAGGGAAGTTTTTCTTGCAACGTTATTGAGCACAGCTAAAGTTTTCATTGTCGGTGAAAAGAAAAAAAAAAAAAGAAAAGGGTAGACATACAATACCATACGATACGATAGATAGACAGATAGGTGAAATTTTGTTTGCTTTAACATTTAATCTAGTTGCTTTCAATAATATCTGACTTTAATTTTTAAAGATTATTCTAGAGAGTTTTGGATATTGACCCTGCAGTTCTTTTTCTAAGTCTACCACAGAATAGTACGTCAAATAATTAGACCAACAAATGTGTGATGATGATTGAGATTTGGGAGAGAAATCTGAACCTAGAAAATCATCTCCAGATTTTAAAAGATAGGCATTTCCATAAGAGAGTCTAGTTACTTCTATTTTTATTTTTCTTTCATTATGAACTAGTATTTTTAAGACACTTTTACTTGTATTAGAATTTCAATCATGAGAGAGATGAATTTAAAAGCATGAAAGTTTTTCTTTTCCCGCTAAGGTTAAGAACTTTTTTCATAAAGTAAGCCACTTTATGGGAAACTTCTAGGGGGAAAGTTTGTACTCAAGTAAATTTCTTATTTAGACAAGAATATGTATTATAAAGTAGCCTAAAACCAGCATAAGTTGTTTGACATATTGACATGCCAAAACTCCAGAACAGCTGTGACTCCTCCTGTATGGGATAATGAATTAAAATAAATTTAAACGAGAAGAAAATGCTCCATAATATCATGGAACTTGCATTTTGTCAAGAGATTATTTTTCTTTTAATTTTATAAAGCAGTCTGTTTTAGAGAATCATCTGTACTGTGGAGTTTTATTTGGTGGAATAAAACAAATAAAAGCAGTGAGTTCTTTAATAATAAATTATAGTTAAGGTTAATCTTTCAAAAGACCTTTGAGTCTGTATTTTTCCTTTTCTAGATTCTAGGATCATATGGCTACAGGTATAAAGATGGGAATTCGGAAGTTTGCAATAGGAAAGAGAAGAACAGTAGATGTTGAAGCTAGAGTGGCTGCTTTTGAAATAAAATAGTAGGAGTGTAACCAGAAGCCGAGATGCAGTACAGCCATGGAATAACCCAATGCATCTGCTGGGTAGGTGGGAGAAATCCCTCATCTAAAGAGGGTGGATGTGTGCCCCTGGATGCACTAGTACATTTTTTCTTAGCTATGGGAGGTGAACACATTGTTTGTGGGGAGGGTGGCTTCCCAGTATCATTTTCTATTTCTGAACAACTATTTTATTTCCTCCTCTTCCTCTGTGGAAATAGCCTTCTCTTAGCCAAGGGGCATAATTAGAATAAATGGATGCTCTTGTCCTAGATTATGAATATTGAGTAGAGGAATAAAGAGACAGAAAATAGTCTGGTTCCACTGCATCCTGATCATACTGTGTGAGCTTCAAATCTCTAACTGTGGTTCCTGCTTCCTGGACCGTGAGACTGCCTTGTGTCACGAAAATACATACACTGTCATATAACAGCAGCCACATCTGAGGTATACTTGCCTCTCCAACCTTCTTTAGAATCCCTGATAGTCTTTCAATAAACTCCTTTCCCTTAGGTTAGTTAGAATCAGCTTCACTTCCTTGCAACTAAAGCAACCTTACAAATAACATAGTGCAATTGTGCATAGTTGTTTGTTTGTTTGTTTTAAAGTTGCCCATTATGGTTTTCTCATCTCAAACATCCAAGTTATACTGCTCCTCTGGGACCCCAACATGTTAGGATCAACAGAGACTTATCAAGTGATTTGGACATCAGATGTGGCTACTATTATAATAAGATGATTATATAACTTCATACTTCTCATGATGCAACTTTACTTAAAAATTGTTTTAATTCTAATACTATAAAATGAAGCTTTAATATAATTGATTCTAAACCAGTTTTAGAATATAAAACTTAAAGAAAGACATAAATCAGTGACTATGGCAGAATCATCTACTGTTCTTTTTTGTTCTCCTTCCAGTATTGTAATTCCCCACCTGCTTATGTTTAGATGTGTCCATTGACTTGCTTTGACCAGTGAGCGAGATACGTGTCTTCTTTGTCTAAAAGCATCTAATTGCTAGTGCTTAACTCCCCAACTCTTTCTTCCTCTTGCCATAACAATGGGGGATTCCCAATGATGGAGACTCCATCAACTTGAGTCCATGAGTAGGGACTTTGTAGAAGAGAGACCTCACTAATCTAAATATGGATATGTTAAATGAGTGAGAAATAAATCATGGATTTAAGCCACTGAAATGTATTGTGCTTACTGGAGAAAAAATTAGCCTACCCTGACTAGTATAGTATGGCATGATTGAATGAGTAAAAGACTGGTAGTTAAAAGAATTGAATTTATATTGTATTCTGCAAGTAATTAACTAAGTGGCCTTGTGCAAGTCATTTAATCCACTTGAATCATTCATCTACTCTCAAAATTTATAGGTGGTGGGGTGAAGTAGACAGACAGTCATATTACATGAAAAAAAAAAAAAAAGGTGTACAGTGGCACTCAGTGCCTGAAGGCTCTGGGGAGGAGCTTCCTGGGTGAATGGACAGGCTCAGTGGTGTATGCAGAAGCCCAGGCTTTGGCTTCCACCATTGAAGTTCCACTTCATTTGTTCTATGTGATGTGAGGTTATGTACAACATTTAATATTTAATTTAAATATGTCCTTGGTTAATAAGGTTAACAGCTGACCTTTCAGCAGAAACTCTGCAAGCCAGAAGGGAGTGGCAGGACATATTTAAAGTGATGAAAGGGAAAAAGCTACAACCAAGATTAATCTACCCAGCAAGAATCTCATTCAGATTCGACAGAGAAATTGAAAACTTTCCAGACGTGCAAAAGCTAAGAGAATTCAGCACCACCAAACCAGCTTTACGACAAATGCTAAAGGAACTTCCCTAGGCAGGAAACACAAGAGATGGAAAAGACCTACAATAACAAACCCCAAACAATTAAGAAAATGGTAATGGGAACATACATATAGATAACTACCTTAAATGAAAATGGATTAAGTGCTCCAACAAAAAGACATAGACTGTCTGAATGGATACCAAAACAAGACCCATATATATGCTGTCTACAAGCGACCCACTTCAGATCTAGGGACAAATACAGACTGAAAGTGAGGTGATGGAAAAAGATATGCCATGCAAGTGGAAATCAAAAGAAAGCTGGAGTAGCAATTCTCATATCAGACAAAATAGACTGTAAAATAAAGACTATTACAAGAGACAAAGAAGGACACTACATAATGATCAAGGGATCAATCAAAGAAGAAGATATAACAATTGTAAATATTTATGCACCCAACATAGGAACACCTCAATACATAGGCAAATGCTAACGGCCATAAAATGAGAAACTGACAATAACACAATAATAGTAGGGGACTTAACACCCCACTTTCACCAATGGACAGATCTTCCAAAATGAAAAGAGATGAGGAAACACAAGCTTTAAATGACACATTAAATAAGATGGACTTAATTGGTATTTATAGGACATTCCATCCAAAAACAACAGAATACACTTCCTTCTCAAGTGCTCATGGAACATTCTCTAGGATAGATCATATCTTGGGTCACAAATCAAGCCTTGGTAAATTTAAGAAAATTGAAATTTTATCAAGTATCTTTTCTGACCACAACGCTATGAGACTAGATATCAATTACAGGAAAAAATCTGTAAAAAATACAAACACATGGAGTCTAAACAATACACTACTAAATAAGCAAGAGATCACTGAAGAAATCAAAGAATACCGAGAAACAAATAACAATGAAAACACGATGACCCAAAAGCTACGGGATGCAGCAAAAGATATTCTAAGAGAGATATTTAGAGCAATACAATTTTACCTCAAAAAAAAAGAGAAAAATCTGAAATAAACAACCTAACCTCACACCTAAAGCAATTAGAGAAAGAAGAACAAAAAACCCCCAAAGTTAGCAGAAGGAAATAAATCATACAGATCAGATCAGAAATAAATGAAAAAGAAATGAAGGAAATGATAGCAAAGATCAATAAAACTAAAAGCTGGTTCTTTGAGAAGGTAAACAAAATTGATAAACCATTAGCCAGGGAGAAGACTCAAATCAATAGAATTAGATATGAAAAAGGAGAAGTAACAAGTGATACTGAAGAAATACAAAGGATCATGAGAGATTACTACAAGCAACTATATGCCAATAAAATGGACAACCTGGAAGAAATGGACAAATTCGTAGAAAAGCACAATCTACTGAGACTGAAACAGAAAGAAATAGGAAACATAAACAGACCAATCACAAGCGCAGAAATTGAAACTGTGATTAAAAATCTTCCAACAAACAAAAGCCCAGGACCAGATGGCTTCACAGGTGAATTCTAAAAAACATTTAGAGAAGAGCTAACACTTATTCTTCTCAAACTCTTCCAAAATATAGCAGAGGGTGGAACACTCCCAACCTCCTTCTACAGGGCCACAGTCACCCTGATACCAAAACCAGACAAAGATGTCACAAAAAAAGAAAACTACAGGCCAATATAACTGATGAGCATAAATGCAAAAATCCTCAACGAAATACTAGCAAACAGAATCCAAAAGCATAGTAAAAGGTTCATACACCATGATCAAGTGGGATTTATCCCAGGAATGCAAGGATTCTTCAATATACACAAATCAATCAAGGTGATAAACCATATTAACAAACTGAAGTATAAAAACCATATGACGAACTCAATAGATGCAGAAAAGGCTTTTGACAAAATTCAACACTGATTTACGATAAAATCCCTCCAGAAATTAGGCATAGAAGGAACTTACCTCAACATAATAAAGGCCGTATATGAAAAACCCACAGCCAACATTGTTCTCAGTGGGGAAAAACTGAAACATTTCCACTAAGATCAGGAAGAAGACAAGGTTGCCCACTCTCACCAGTATTGTTCAAAATAGTTTTGGAAGTTTTAGCCACAGCAATCAGTGAGGAAAAACAAATAAAAGGAATCCAAATTGGAAAAGAGAAGTAAAACTGTCACTGCTTGCAAATGACATGATACTATATGTAGAGAATCCTAAAGATGCTACCAGAAAGCTACTAGAGCTGATCAATGAATTTGGTAAATTAGCAGGATACAAAATTAATGTACAGAAATCTCTTGCAAGACTATACACTATTGATGAAAAATCTGAAAGACAAATTAGGGACACAGTCCCATTTACCATTGCTACAAAAAGAATAAAATGCCTAGGAATAAACCTACCTAAGGAGAAAATAGACCTATATGCAGAAAACTATAAGACACTGATGAAAGAAATTAAAGAGGATATAAAGAGTTGGAGAGATATACCATATTCCTGGGTTGGAAGAATCAACATTGTGAAAATGACTATACTACCCAAAGCTATCTACAGATTCAGTGCAATCCCTATCAAACTACCAATGGAATTTTTCACAGAACTAGAACAAAAAATTTCACAATTTTATGGAAACACAAAAGACCCCGAATAGCCAAAGCAATCTTGAGAAAGAAAAACGGAGCTAGAGGAATCAGGCTCCCTGACATCAGACTATACTACAAAGCTACAGTAATCAAGACAGTATGGTACTGACACAAAAACAGAAATATAGATCAATGCAACAGGACAGAAAGCCCAGAGATAAACCCACACACATATGGTCACCTTATCTTTGTTAAATGAGGTAAGAATATACAATGGAGTAAAGACAGCCTCTTCAATAAGTGGTGCTGGGAAAACTGGGCAACTACATATAAAAGAATGAAATTAGAACACTCCCTAACACCATGCACAAAAATAAACTCAAAATGGATTAAAGACCTAAATGTAAGGCCCTACACTATAAAAGTCTGAGAGGAAAACATAGACAGAACACTCTATGACATAAATCACAGCAAGATCCTTTTTGACCAACGTCCTAGAGAAATGGAAATAAAACCAGAAATATACACACGGGACCCAATGAAACTTAAAAGCTTTTGCACAGCAATGGAAACCATAAACAAGACAAACAGACAACCCTTAGAATGGGAGAGAATATTTGCAAATGAAGCAACAGACAAAGGATTAATCTCCAAAATATACAAGCAGCTCATGCAGCTCAATATCAAAAAGACCCAAACAACCCAATCCAAAAATGGGCAGAAGACCTAAATAGACATTTCTCCAATGAAGGTATGCAGATTGCCAACAAACACATGAAAGGATGCTCAGCATCACTAATCACTAGAGAAATGTAAATCAAAACTACAATGAGGTATCACCTCACACTGGTCAGAATGGCCATCACCAAAAAGTCTACAAACAATAAATGCTGGAGAGGGTGGGGAGAAAAGGGAGCCCTCTTGCACTGTTGGTAGGAATGTAACTTGATACAGCCACTATGGAGAACAGTATGGAGATTCCTTAAAAAACTAAAATAGAACTACCATATGACCCAGCAATTCCACTACTGGGCATATATTCTGAGAAAACCATAATTCAAAACGAGTCATGTACCACAATGTTCATTGCAGCTCTATTTACAGTAGCCAGGAGATGGAATCAACCTATGTGTCCATCAACAGATGAATGGATAAAGAAGATGTGGCACATATATACAATGGAATATTACTCAGCCATAAAAAGAAATGAAATTGAGTTATTTGTAGTGAGGTGGATGGACCTAGAGTCTGACATACAGAGTGAAGTAAGTCAGAAAGAGAAAAACAAATACTGTAAGCTAACACATATATACGGAATCTAAAAAAAAAAAAAAAAAGTTTCTGAAGAACCTAGGGGCAGGGCAGGAATAAAGATGCAGACTCATAGAATAGACATGAGGACACAGGGAGGGGGAAGGGGAAGCTGGGACGAAGTGAGAGAGTGGCATGGACATATATACACTACCAAATGTAAAATAGAAAGCTAGTGGGAAGCAGCCGCATAGCACAGGGAGATCAGCTCGGTGCTTTGTTTCCACCTAGAGGGGTGGGATAGGGAGGGTGGGAGGGAGACACAAGAGGGAGGAGATACGGAGATATATGTATATATATAGCTGATTTACTTTGTTTTACAGCAGAAACTATCACACCATTGTAAAGCAATTATACTCCAATAACGATGTTTAAAATATTTTTTTAATTGAAAAAAAAGTTTTCTTTTTTAAATAAAGTATTTGAAAACCTCTGAACTTGATAATGTCTAAATTTCCGTTTCATTCTCTAATTCTCCTATTTAATCATTGTTAAAATGGTCAGTTATGTCACCCTATTCACCTACAGTGATCTTTCAAAAAATTTTATGTAAGTGATTACTTTCTTCCAAGGGGAAGGGTGGTAAAGGGCAAAGTAAACTTATGCTAGGCATTCTCAGAGATATTTTTACTCTATTCACTCAACAACCTTACTGAACGGTAACTTAGTTCGTCTAATGATGAAGAAAGTAAAGCTCAGAGGAGTGAAATTCCTTCCTCTTGGAGACACAGAACTAGGAATTTAAACCATCCCCTTGTGCCCCCCAGGACTATCCTCCTTTAATTATACTAGACTTTTTTTTTTTTTTTGCGGTACGCAGGCCTCTCACTGTTGTGGCCTCTCCCGCTGCGGAGCAGCCATGGCTCACGGGCCCAGCCCCTCCGCGGCATGTGGGATCTTCCCGGACCGGGGCACGAACCCGTGTCCCCTGCATCGGCAGGTGGACTCTCAACCACTGCGCCACCAGGGAAGCCCTATACTAGACTTTTATACCAAATTTTATGAATCTGATTATTTCTCCAAATAATAGAAAGTTTCTACAAAATTTAAATAAACCTTATGCCTGGGGTTAATTTTCTTTTGTGTGAAAATCCCTGGCATTTTATTTTATAAACAGATTTTCTTTGAACATTGATTCTATGGAATTACACGCTTTTCCCCATTTCCACTACGCTATGAATGAAACTGTAGAAATCCTGGTTCAAGATTCTATTTTTTCAAATAACCATTGCATGAGCATGATATAGAGCTATAACTAAAGGAATTCATTAGCATATTGACTCATTTGATAGGCTGAGAACCTCAACTCAGCTACTATATTCTGATGCTTACTTTTCTATGATTAGATAAACATCTGCCCTCCTGGGAAAGGGAGATTTTTAAAACACTTTCTTAATAGTCTATTCACAGCAATCATTAGAAGAAAACAGATAAAGTCTGTGTCATTCTTAAATCCACATCTATAGAAGGTAAAAAAGAGATCAGTGAGGGGGATTCAATGAAAGACAGTGGCATCACAAAAGGAACTGTAAACGGATGGTGCTGAGATATAAGAACACAACCTTTCAGAATAGGCTGGAGAAATGGAAGACGATATACCACTGAAAATGCAGTACTTTAAGAGCAGTTATTCATTTATACAACAGATACTGATTGAGAACCTGCTATGTACCAGGCACTGTTTCAGACCCAACACCAAACAGACTTTTTCTCCTCTGTATCTACGGAGCCTTCAGTAGATCTAAAACAGAAATGGCTTTGGGTGAATATAATCTGACAATGTAGGTTCATCAACTATAACAAATGTACCACTCTAGTGGAGTTATTGATAATGGGGAGGCTATGCTTGTGGATGGAGCATGGGGTGTATAGAAAACCCTATATTTCTTTCTCAATTTTGTTGTGATCATCAAACTGGTCAAAAAATAAAGTCTTAAATTAAAAAAAAATGAATAAGGAATTCAAAAGCCATGAATATTTCTGAAAGCCACTCCCACCAAATTAATCTGCAGGGCTTTAAATCTTCAGACAGCTAGAAGAAACCCCTAGAGACCTCTTATTCCCAAAGGTAGCCTTGTACAAGATCACTGGTCACTGGGTATCATTAATGATGCTGAAGTTGTTTGCTTACTCCCTAATTTATTCATTCATTCAACAAATATTTTTTTGAATATCTGCTATGGGTTAACGTCTGACGTCCAGAAGTTCAATCCCAACTAGATATAATCTTGCATTCATTAGCCATATATTTGAGTAGGAGGGTCAATTATAAGCCAGTTAAATAAAGTATTTTAAACTTTTGATCAATGCTATACTGTTATAAATTTCAGAGGTCTAGTACTTGACATTATATATGGCAGATGTTCATGAAATGAAGGAATGAGGCTTGACATAATTCCTCACCATATTAGGCTATTCACATACAGATTTATTAATAAATGCACTTAGTTATTCACCAAAGAATTACTGGATTTTTACTATGTGACGAACACTTATGTTAGGAATTGGATCCACAAGGATGAATACGACTTTGCTCATGCCCATAAAGTCACTCACAGTCTGATGGAAGAGACATACAAAAAAAATCCTAAATTAATATGAGAAGCTTTTTAGGAATTCTAGGCATAAAATCCTTCAGAAGTAAAGAGGGAAAGAAACTAACTTTTCGGGAAACTAGGAAAGAATCACAGAGGCATTGACTTTGCAGTTGGGCTTCATACATATTGAAGCCCAAAGTTCTAGTTCAGTTTTTCTATTTCTGAGATTCACAAATGACAAGTCAAGAAAGAAGAAGAAAAATGAACTAGTTTCTTTGCAGGATTTCCAAGCCTGGATGACTAGGAGTGAGGCTGCTTCCTGCAATGCTGGGAATGAACACTTTAGTCCTCCTTTATTTCTCATCAGAAACTCATTGTTTCCTGTTGAAAACATGTGAATCCCTCATCATCTCTGATAATGATAAAAGGTCATAGGCACACTGACAAAACGATAAAGACAAAAGGATAATCTCAGTCTCAGGTATTTTTTAGTCCTGAAATGCACTCTAACCCCATGAGTTCCTGGAACATGGAGACTGGGGTGCAATAATGCAAAAATAGAAGTGACCTATGCAACTCCATGGCTGACAGATGGTAGACCAGAAAGATAATGCTAAATGTCCACTCTCACGCTGCTCCAGTCATAGTAATGGTGTACAATTTACTATATCTTCCCTGGCTAAGCATGTCTTTCTTTGATGTTATACATTTGGGTTCTCTATCATTTCAGGAAGAAACTTACACACTGAAAAATCCTTCCTGAAAACAAAAAAAGTTTATCATAGAGAGCTGCTGTTCTTCAGGCTCAAATATAATCATGATCCAATCCATCACACCCACTCCCTTATCCCCCTACATATCCCATGAGGCTTCTTTATCTTATACTCTCCAGAATCATCCTTTCTAGCTACAGGAACACACTCCTAAAGAACACACTGCTAAAGAACCACAGAAGTTCTTTATATGATGGGAAGATACTTTGTAAGTCTTGACATCCATAAAACTGTATCTCCTTTGGACAGTTGAAGCTGGTGGCTTAGAAGCACAGGAGCCACACAGACCAAGCAAAGTCAAATTTCCTTGTAAACTGCACGTGTATCCAGCATCAGACAGCATGGATTTCTGCCTTTTAAAATCCTTAAAAGGCAGCACTTAATTCCCTCCTCTGTGATTCCCGTCAAAGAGAAAGCCCTTGACTTCAGAATTAAATCCCAGAATAACAATCAATTTATTTATGAGATACCTAAAAGGCATGAAATCAAGGGTATCTAACATGCAGCCTCCATCAACTTTTACATTTTAGTTGTGCTTTCTATAGCAAAGATAAAATCTCATCGTAAACCTCTAGACATAGATCAGATGATGGGGGGGTTCCAAGTATGTCTCTATCTAATGGAGAATCTTTTTCCCTGGAAAAGAAAAACTTTTAACATAAGTTTAGTGCTGTCTTCTATGGGCCCCGACCCTATGGTGGGCACAGAGATTGCTGCCAACTTATGGTGCACATTGATTAGTCCTTCAGTTCTTTGAATCACTTTTGTGGGGATGTTTTTCTCTGCAAACTAGGCTGAGCTAATGGTGCTGGGTCCAGGCTCTGCAAACAAACAGACCTTATTTCAAAGTCTGTGTCTGTTTTTTCAAGCTGTGTCACCCATAGCAAAATATTTTACCTCACTATCCCCTAAGTTCACCTGTAAAAAACAGACTACATCTGGCAAGACGGCAAGATGAAGAGAGAAATAAAATGAAAGCGCCTGGCACAGTTAAATGTTCATACATGTTCACTAGTGTTTTTATCTTTACATAACTAAATGAAGAGGATAGAGTGGGATGATTAGCTCATCTTACAGAAGAGAAAATGGAAGGTTGGAGAGACTGAGTCACTTAAGATGAGACTGTCAATGCCAAAGGTGGAACTAAGATTCTGATGTCCTGTTTTTAAGCTGGTGCAAGCCAAATTTTCTGTAATTATTATTGTCTTCAAAGAACGCATTTTAAACACCAATTTTATGTATTTAAAATGTATTCACTTTGTAGCTATATGTAGTATATATATTGTGTATATATAATATCTGCAAAGTGACTCTTTTAGGGCCTTACATAACATTTATCATTAAAAAATCTATATTATGGTAGAGTAGGTAAAATTCCAGTTTTTAAATATTTAAAGTTAAAGATTACTTATGGATAATCAGCTTTTATTATGTTAATATCATGACTAAAAATGAGGTGCACATTTAGGAGTATCAGGAAAATGAAATAAGTTACTTCATGGCTTATCAAGAGCTTTAAATTTACTTATAAGTTTTTAAATGAAATTTGACAAAAGCATGCATATTCTATTGTAGCTTGGGGATATATATTAGTTGGTATATATGAATGTGTCTATATGTGTATGTATGTGTGTTTGTGTATATATATATAAGTGTTAATGTGCATGGATATATTATACACACACACACACACACACACACACACACACACACTTTTTCTTCTTTCCTTTTCCTCCATATGGATCCTCACATGAATTTCCCTCGAATTTTCAACAATCATTATACACTCTAAGAGAAAAGACTTTCTCAGTTGTTTCTTTAATCACAATAGGCTTATGCTTCTTTCTTGATCCAATTTAGATGGAATTTCTTTTGTCTAAATGGGACTGTCATTTTGCACCATCAGATCCAGACTTTATAAAATCAGCCTACAGAATCAAACAAATAAACCAACATGAGCTTCATATTTCCAATAAGAAGAGAAACGTCCTACGATTAACTTTTTTAATACTAAGAGGGAAAGATGTGTATTGTTTGCTTGCTTACTTTTATCAAAGCTTTTCCTTTGAAGGTGGCTGGAATCTCTCTGAGCATTTTCATCTCAGTGGTAAGTCGGTTTGGAATCTGAGTAGAAGGTTCCTGAAAATATTATTTTTGGAAAACTGACACTAATTGAAAGTCAACCCTAATAATGTAAGGCCATCATCAACGGAGCAGAGTGGTAGGAGGGAGCAGAGTTTATAGAGATGAGCCAGAGCATCTGAAACCCTCGTCTGGTCCCCTCAGTCAGAGACCCAGGACTGGATCCTGGGAAGAGCGTCTGGCATACAGTGATATGGCCAATTTTTTGTTAACCCTATTGTTCATCTTATTGCTTATGAATTACATTCCTTTCTATTAATTCAAGATAAGGCTTTCTTCTCTGTCTTGACATTATAGATTCAAAAAAATAGTTATTCAACAAAACTGTATTAAGTGTTGTTCCAGGTACAGAAGCTATGACATTGAATCAAGCAGGATTGGGGCCAGGCAGTGCCCACTGGGTTCTAGGACTATAAACATGAGCATAAACAACTTTAATTTGGTGTGATTTGATCTAAAAACTATGGCAGTATGGAAGGAAGAAGGAAGCAAAGGTGACTACAGTTTCCATCAGAATAATGGTCACATCTTCTAACTACTGTAGCCAGTACCTAGCACTATGCCTTAATCATAGTAGATGCTCAATAAATAAGGTGGGAGAGAGGATGAGGATAGGAGGCAGGGTGCCTCGAAGAGGATAACTTGGATTTTTTTTTTTTTTTTTTTTTTTTTTGCGGTACGCGGGCCTCTCACTGTTGTGGCCCCTCCCGTTGCGAAGCACAGGCTCCGGATGCGCAGGCTTAGCGGCCATGGCTCACGGGCCCAGCCGCTCCGCGGCATGTGGGATCTGCCCGGACCGGGGCACGAACCTGTGTTCCCTGCATCGGCAGGCGGACTCTCAACCACTGCGCCACCAGGGAAGCCCGAGGGTGGGGTTTTTAATGTATACTTATAGAAAACGAATCTGTAAAAGCTAGAGAATGAAGGCCCTTATGAGCAGCACTAAGATTCAGAACATTAACTTACAGGAAACAAGAATAGCAATCAGCTTGAAGCCTGGATACCAGTGAGATGGCCGTTCTGAGCAGCTTTCTCATCTGCCAGAGCTAATTCTTTTACTTGCTGGGCTGAGTTTCCATTAAACTGAGAAAGGCAAGTTTCATGGGGTTCAAGATTTAAGTGTGTAGAATTTGGATTGGCCTTAGATTTAGGGTCAATGTTGACAATTCACCAGGCAGGACTGAAGCTAAGAAATAGGTTTAAAAAGAGAAGGAGGGGAAAAAAAGAACATGGCAAAAATAAAACTTTTTTTCTTTTTAGATGCTCTTCACTCTGGGTGAATGATAATCAGGTTGTGACCATGTAAAAGCTACTCTTGGTGAAGTCCCCTTGCTCATTTTCTTTCAAACGATGCACACTCATGTCAATAATACCAGGCTTTCTAAATTGTTATAAGGTAGGGCTGCTTGTTGGGGTAATTTGAAATTGGAGTTTGATTGCAAATATGTAATTTCAAATCACTCTAGTAGCAATTACCCTAGTCATTTATTTTGAAGAAAGGATGCCCTCCCAAGGCACTTGCTTTCCTGAAAGGCTGGATCTGAGATTCCAGATGTAGGAAGTCGAGTTGCTCTCCAGGAGGGGATGGGATGCATATGCCATATGAATAGGAATTATGATGTGGATTCTACTGTTTCTGTATCAACAATATTTAGGTAGCTTACCCTTATGATGTTGGAAAAGAAATGACTTGTGTATGAGATAAAGTAAAATGAAATGATTAACCTGGTGGAAGAAAGGCTTATTTCTCCCCTTAAAGATGCAAAAGCAACACTTCAACATTGTTGATTGTCTCACTGTCTTTCCCAGGTAACGTTTGAGCCCATGACTTTCCAAGGCAGAGAGAAAGATGCTGTGATAGTTAGTTACAGTTGACATCTCTTGGCTCAGTTGCCAACTCAAAATTGTCACTTCTTTGGAAACAGCCATGATGAACAGGGGAGAACCCTCACGTTTGTGAGCATACTGGGTAATCACCAGCCAAGCTGTGGGATCCAGCTGTGTGATCTCACTGGAATTTTTCATTGTCCATCTATAGGAGCTACCAAATGAATACACCTTCAGTAGCTGTGTGGAAAGTGTTTGTTGACTGGTTAAAAACAGATTCCACATATCTTGCAAACTCACTTACATCCACTTCATGACTTTCACTGAAGATTTATTCACATTGTCTGGGAAAAAAAAATTCTTCTCTGTGGTTACTTGGCACAGATAACTCAAAGTGAGACTTGATAAATCCACCTTTAATAAATCAATAAAGACTGTCAGTCTTATACCTCCACAAGGGCTTGTGCAAGGGAGACAGGGAGGACCCCACCAATGAAATAAGTTTGAGACATCAACTAAAGTGGCAGTAATTGAAGCCTGACTCCTGCTTCAGCCAAGACAGCTTCAGCAGGCTACCTTCTTTTATTTCTCTTCCTGTCTACAAAGTAGGATGGAGGTGGTTTGATGAAGAAATTCCCAAACTTGTAGCAGCTAACGCATTTTTTTCTGGGTAATTCAGGGAGTGCAACCTCTCCTCCCAACGCAAAGAATTAGGACATTTTCCAAGATCATCAGACTTTCAGTGTCCCCTTTGAATCTTTCCAGAGATATTGATTAAATGCATGATTCAGTTTCCTTTGGTTCCTGGCAGTTCCTGTAGTGTTGTTTTGGGGGACTCAAGGAGTTGCAAAATTGAAACCATTTGATTGCTTGATGGATTGGCCCTGGGTCCAAGGTGAGCTGGATTTTATGTTCAGTTGAGATGCTACGTAGGGGTTAACACCACTTCTGGTGCAACGTGGTAGAAAAAGCACTGGACACGGACCCCAGACCACTGGGTTCTAACTGCAGTTTGACACTAACCTGAGGCAGAGAGAATTACACCAGCCTTCATTCTCTGCTGCACCTTTTTGCTCTGGTGGTCAGCAGCCTGCCCTCAATGGCAGCTCTCAGATGGGATGCCTTTAGTCAGTGGTCCCAGGCAGTGTGCCACTGCACAGAACTCTGGGAAGCTTGCCTTGTTTTCAGAGTGTTCCCTCTTTATTTTCCTTTCAATTAGTTTTATATGTCTATTTATTTTCCTCAACAAGTTCATAATTTCATTTCTTTTTTCTGTTTATAGTCCCTCTCTGTTTCCACTCAAACCCTGCCGTGCTACACACTCTGAAAATCTGCTTGCTTTTTAAGTCCTTCCACATTGAATTATTTATAGTTTTGATAAAGTCCTGTTTTGTCTGATGTTTATTTTCTTTCATAACAAGGAACCTGGGTGAACTTTTCCAAAAGACCAAAAAAGGATTCTAGTTTTTAAAGATGCTAGGCAACCCCTGGCCAAAATGTACAAAACAAGCCTTGGGTGCCCTTTCTTCTGTGATTTGGGTTTTTTCCCCTCTGGTAAACATTCTTTCATCTAAATGTGTTGCAGGGAGGGGAAAGGAAAATAAATCCCTTCGGCATGGACTCTCTCCAGAACACAATTAGGTGCCTCTCTTCACTAGCCAATCCCTGTGCTTCAATCAATTCTAGACCAATAATGATACTTGGAGTCCATGAGAGGAATCCTGGATTGTGATTGGCAGGTGTGGTCATGTGATAAAGATGTTCAATTATCCTACATTTTTTTTACTTTAAAGTCTACATGAAAATAACTCTTCACTTTTTGCCATCCTGATTTAATTTACTTCTGTGGCTTTTCCATTGTTACCCCTCTAGCTAATTTTTCACGTCACTCATGTCACTGATGACCTTGAGCCTTTGTAGCTGAATAGGTTTCAGACTCACACCCCCCTTCCCCCTTCCCTCTTCCTCCAGCACCCTTTCCCTACTTTACCTTTTCCCATCCCATCCCATGTTTCCTGCATTAAATTAATTAGTTTAGGTGTTGAAGATGTGTCCATAGGGGATGGAGAGAGAGAGATTTTTAGCGTTCAGTGCTAGATAAAAACACACCACACCCCCTCACACTCACATATATCACACATGCACACACACACACAGAACGTGAAAACAGGATGGATAGCCAGTGCTGTCAGGGTGACCAAAGATGAGAAAAAAGAACAGAGCAAATATACAAACCAGAGGCTATAAGTTAGCTATACCCATTGAAGTAATTTGGAGTACTGAATAAGGGAAAAACAAACGGAAGTCTCATATCTTGAATAGTTCTGAGGGTATAATTTTTTATTCTGTTATATGAAAAAGAGAAAGTTTTATTTCTTCACCTTCCTATCTATTATTTCTTCCTCTCTCCCTTTTCCTTTTGTGCATTTTTTATTTTATATATATATATAAATATATATATATATTTATATATATATCCCACTCCTCCCCCACTCCTCTTTCCAATTCTTCCTTTAAGGTTTAATTTAACAATAACATTTGCGATTGGGGTCCTGCTCATCTCAAGGGCATTGCGCTTGAAATTGCACACACTCTGCACCATTTATCATAGGCTGACATGTGTCATGTTCCAGACTGCAGCTCCAAGAGGTTACAGCTCACGACTGCTCCTTTGTTGATCAGCTGCCGAGACAACTGAGGCACCTTTCTTCCCTTCTCCTTACATTTTCTTTCTTATTATTAAAGCTGCCTCATCCCCATTTTGAAGGCCTAACTCACCCCTTCGCAGAAGAAGAAACACAAAAGAATGTGCATTGTGTTAGACGCTGTGTCCCTCATTTCCTGCGATTTCTGATGGGGGCCACTCGGTGTTTAATAAGATCGGAATGCACCACTATAAACTTTCATCTTTGTCGACAGAGAAACGGAAAAGGTCATTAAAGTCAGCACCAACCTGGCTTTGTTTCCAAGCAGACGGCGTCCTGTGCAGGATGGGAACATTTGGAGCCCTAACTGGACCCCTGCCATACTGACAGAGGCCACCCCATGTCCTCCTTGCAAAGCATGGTCTTTCATAGTGGGTTCCTCATTTCATGCCATCTTCTAAGCCAGCTGGGATTTGAACTTAACCCAAAAAACTCCTTTTTTTGCAAATGGAAGTATTGCAGTAAAAGATACAGGACTATCATTTACCAGTACCAGGCCTCAGACGGCCTCACCCACCAAGGGCTCAACATTTAACAGAAACTTGGGCTGAAGTAACTATTTGCAAAAATTTTAAGACTAGGCTAACTGCAATAAATATTTACTGGGGTTTTCCCTCATGCCCAGTTTTGTCTTAAGGTTTTTTTTTTTTTTTTTTTTTGCGGTACGCGGGCCTCTCACTGTTGTGGCCTCTCCCTGTTGCAGAGCACAGGCTCCGAACTGGCAGGCTCAGAAGCCATGGTTCACGGGCCCAGCCGCTCCGCAGCATGTGTGAATCTTTCCAGACCGGGGCACGAACCTGTGTCCCCTGCATCGGCAGGCGGACCCTCAACCACTGCGCCACCAGGGAAGCCCCTGTCTTAAGGTATTTTAAAGCTAGTATCCCTGACTGTATATTTTCTTCTGTGAAGAAGAGTTGGAATTCTGGTTTTAAAAGTACAGACATAGAAAACAAACTTATGGTTATCAAGGGGAAATGTTGGGGGGCGAGATAAATTAGGAATTTAGTATTAACTGATACATATTACTATATATTAAATAGATAAACATCAAGGTTCTGTTGAATAGCACAGGAAACTATACTCAGTATCTTGTAATAAGCTATAATGGAAAAGAATCTGAAGAAGAATATACTCATATATATATATATATTCAGATATATATATATCTGAATCTTTTACTGTACATCTGAAACACTGTAAATCAACTATATTTCAATAAAAAATATTATTAAAATAGAAATAGAATAGAAATATTATATTTCAATAAAAAATCTTATTAAAAATAATAAAGAAAATTTTAAAAGTAGATTTCTCATACATTCTCCTCATTCTCCCACCTCCTGCCCACATGTTCACATTTGGCCTCTTCCAGCTTCCCTTTCTTCCTGTGGCAAAACAACCCCGTCACTCTTCTCCCTGCTCCCCCCTTCCCCCCAGTGAACTTGTCACTGCCATCCTCCCCTCAGATACCACTTCCTCAGGGCAGCTCACACTGTGCTCCCCTGCCCTCTCCCCTTGCACCTTGCACAGCCACCTTTTCTCTATGGGGCTGACCACAGCTCTATTGCAGTATTTATTTTCATAACTTATTACATGTTACCTCCCAAGAATTTAATCTTCTTTCTGTTTTGCTCATCCTTGTTGTCTCAGCTCACAGTAGGCCTTCAAATGATTTGTTGAGTGAATGAATAAAAGACACTGTTAAAACTCTTCCTTAGGGATTCTGGAAGGAGTTGTAGGGTGGCAATTCCATGAGCTCTTTCCTTGACTATGCTCAGCGTCTGTGGCACTGGCTGTCTCCCTCCCCTTCACACTCATCCAGCCACGTTAGGTGAACACTTACCTCTTAGAAGTGAGGCACTCCTATGAACTTGGGACTGGGAGTGTGTATAATAAACAGAAACATATATACACACAATTTGTCATTGGCTGCTGAAATTCACCCACAAAGGAAGTGTGCCAGCTTGGAGTAAAGAGGGCATTTGGTTAGGTAGTGCTTACTAAGGCTGACTAGTTGTCAAGTACTGGGCTAATTTTCAGGACTCCAAAGGTGGTAAGAACTACCCCTGGCTACAAAAAGCCCACAGTCTGGCAGGAGCAATAGTGAATCCAGAACAATAAAGGTTATGACCAGAGAGTGATGGGAGAGCAGAGGCCACCCATCTGCTGAGACTTTGAGAAAAAGTTCACAGAAAAAGTGAGGCTGAGTCTTTAGGAAGGAAGTGAAGCTCCAGCCAGATGGTTAAGAGTAAAGGGTCTTCCTGGAGGTACTGCCTGGATGAAGGCCAGGGGAATGTGAATGCAGGGTGACTGTTCTATCCCCTACTTCCATTGACATCTCCTGCATGACTGAAGAATCATTTGGTCAGCTTTGGGATCCTTCAGGACATAACTATTAAGTGGCCTGGGCTTATCCAACCCATAGCAGCAGATGGTCTCCCTTGGCATCTATCTCAGAATTCTCTAAGGGACCTTTACCGCAATAGGCCCCTGAATCCTGAAACCAATTATTGATGACTGGTTCCCTTAAGTAAGCCTTAGGAAGCATATGAATGAGATGACTTGTGTGTCTGTGTGTCTGTGAGAGAGAGAGAGAGAGAGAAATAGACCCAATAGCTGGTGAGCTTTACATTATCTTAGAAACAGGTAAAATCCTTTAGTATGTCCCAGAAAAGTTGTGCTGCTACTGAACTTCTAACATTTACCAGTTCATTCGAAAAGAACTCTGGCTTGGCAAACTTCCTGTGGTCTACCTGAACAATAATCGACACCTGAAATCACAGCTCAAGGCCCACTAGAGGAAGAGGTGATTTGAGGAGGGTCCTTGTGACGCCAAAACATCTCGTTGAAAAATGAATAATTCAATTGTCAACTCGTTGTTTTGTTTCTATGACACTAAACATCAGGGTCGTTTCCAAATATATCCATGTTTGGCATCACTTAGACAATACCTTGAGATGATTCACTTTTCATCCAGATATCTTAACATCCTGAAAGATATATCCTAATTGTCATTTAATTTGAGGCCAATATGCTATCATATGATGAATGAGAAAGTAGTATATGGGCACACTTGGGAAAGAGGTTAAAGTACAGAATCTGAAACACTGAGTGTATAAAAACAATTGAATCTCCTTTTTTTTCTGCCATATATTCCTTTTCATAACTGCAAAGTATAATTATTATTCCTATTGTCCTAAAAGAGTGTAATGTCACACAATTATAATTTACCACCTCAAACAATGGGGTAATTTTAGAAATTGATAAAAGGCTATGTAATCATTGAGTCAAATATATCACCATTATCAAGGAGGTGAGGGGTTTTGGTTATTATTGTTTTCCTGACTTTCATTGAAACTTAAAAAAAACACCTGTAACCAACTCACATTCTTTGCTTATTAAAAGAGGGTCTTTGTTGAGATATGAACTACTGGGTAATAAGAGGGAGGTGACTAAAGGCTAAAAAAGGTTATCTGATTCCTGAAAGGGGAAGGTGGCACCAAACCAAATAAGCAAAGCTAAAAAATAGATAAGACATCATAATAAGCTGAAAAGTATTCAAAAGCAGTCAAGTGAAGATGTTGAGAGTATTATACAAAGGAATAATGATATCTGTATAGTAGGTAAAATATAGATTACAATTTATAACAGGATACAGGAAGGAGACAGGAATTGTTTATAAGACCTTGTGACAGAATTTCAACAAATCTGTTTTAAAAGCTTTCTCTTTGCCTTGGCATCGAATCCTGGGCACCTCTGGCGGCGACATGAGATGAAATAAAATGCCCAGACTGGCAAGTGTTACAGCATCTGGGGAACAGAACTTGAGGTGAATTCCAGATTTGGCTACTATCCTATCTTTTGTCCAGTTCATCTACTGTCAGAAGCATCATTGCCTCTCTGTCGGAGAACACTGATCGGGGAGTAGTTTGCTTGTGGAAAGTTTTCTAATTTATTTTTTAATATCAAGTGGTTCATGTGACCTTTAAGTTGACCTTTTCGGTCTCCATCCTGACATGATGATTTTCTTCAAGGTCCTGGTTCCAAGATACATGTCTAAATTAAGATAATAGTTAAAGAACTTTCTCCCTGCTGTATAACTGGACTTCAGTTGCAGTTTAATGAATGGCAGCCCTGCTATTTCCTACCTATTTCATAAAGTTGTTGTGAGGATAAAATGGATTAATATATGTAAAGTGCTAAGAACAGTGCTTGGCACATAATAAAGGCTACAAAATGAGAGTTGTTATTATTGCCATTATTATTACTATTATTATGATAGCAAGTCAGCTGGATGGATAAGTTAGGCTGCTACATATATTCCCACTCTGATTGGGGGCGCAATGTCTTAAGTTTTCCTTGCTTTAGCCTGCTCTTACCCCCATTCTCTCTGTTCCTTTCTTGGTCAAGTCTTATTTAAATCCTTGACTTCTTGTCTCATTTGTGAATTGTTACCATCAACATTTATCACACACTCACTGTGGGCTGGATGCTTTATGTGCATCATCTCATTTGTGATGAGAATCCACCCCCCCAAAGAAAACTTATGAGGTAGATACTATTATTCTTTATCATTTTACAGATGAGGAAATTGAGCTCTATAAAAATTAAGAGGTGTGCACAAAGTTGTACCAGAAGAATGAGTTGACCTGAGGTTTGAGTCCAGGCAGTCCAATGTCGGTGCTGAAGGTCTCACCCCAGTCAGTCTTGTTCTAATTTCTGTCCCCAAGATCACAGCTGGACTTGGTGATTGAACTGCACATCTGGTGTTCACCCTCTGTCTTCCTTGTGGACTTGGGTCTTGCTTATTCCTCACCCCCAATATCCTACATCTTCTGCTTGGGTTTTAGCCCCTTGGACCTGAAACCAGTGCCACCTGGCCTGGCCGGTATCCCAGTATGACCATCCACAACACACTCATTTTGTATTCCTTTTATTAAATATTTCTACAGGGACAAGGAAAATGTTCTATCAAATTCATTTAGAAAAAGAGAGCTTTTCACACAGAGGTAGAAAACAGTAGTAAAATCCACCTCATAAAATTCACATGTGATTAAGCGGATGGACATAATTTTACAACTCCTTGCATCTCCTTACTAGAATTCCTTTTGCACTCTTAAGTGGAAAATGTCAATTAACCCGAAGGCTTAGGAAATGGGGCTTTCCAGGTAAGTTGAGATTTTGTTGTTGCTGTTAATTGATGATCAAACAAAATTAAATCTTTTGTTTCCATTGCCATTATTATCCAATTTTTTTTTCCAAATGGTTAAATCCACTTCCCTGCTTCAGCAATCATAGTAAACTGAACTTGCCTCATTCTTTATTTGATGTTTTAGATCCTTACAGTTCCCCAGGGTCCACTTTCTGAATATGAAATATTGGTATTTATTATGGTAAACATAGACTATGGTGGAGATTAAGAACAGAGAGGGATTTTTCTAATTTTTTTCTATGTGCATAAGTATGTAGTATTTCTTTTTCCATCAGAGGTGACTTTTCTCCTTACAGTAAATCAAAGAATAAAAGGAAAAGATCATAGATTTTTGTTGGTTATGCTCAGATCAACCATTTCGTTATTTAATTTCAATTTACTCTTTCCCTTCTGTCTAGTTAGCATGATCCTGCTCAATTATTCTCTTCCCTCTCCAGCTCTTTTGGTTTTCCTCTCCTTCACCCCCAGGCAGAATGACTTTTCCTTCTCTGTGTCCTCATAAACCACATGCAGCATTTATAAACTTGTCTCAAAATCCTGGTCTATAATCCATTTCCCTGCTCTCTCCTTCGCTCTTTGCTCCCTCCTCTACTCTGATATTTTTGAAACTTTTAATCCTCAAACATCTTCAGTACCTCCACACGTGGTGCTGATACACTTCACCTTGTTCTTAACAATATGGAAAGGCGTAGTAAGGGTGGGTACCAGGAATGAAGACACCAGAGTCCTGACGGGGACTCTGCCAATCCTTGGTTACATGACCACAAGCAAGAAGAGAATGTTAGAGCCAAATGCAACTTGAGAGAACTTGAATCCCCTCATTTTATACATTAAACCAAAGCCCAGCTAGGTCAAATTTCTCACCCACTGTACCAACAGCACAATTTGAACTCAGAACTTCCTATTTTAGATTGATCATTTTCCCTAACTCATCCATCCCAGGAGTCCCTCCTTATTGAGACATGTGTTGACTTTGGGCATAAAATCAAGACAATATTATAGTTGTGAAGGTGCTTTGAAACATGTTGAATGCTAAACATATAAGCACCAATACTCAGCAAAGGGTAACCTACTGTTAGCCTTTTTGTGGATTCTGCCAGAATAGTGGAGTTATTGTTGTAGTTCTAAAATAAAATTTAGCAAACTTTAGTGACCCTAAGACAAACCAGAAGAGTGAAGTTTGCTCTTAATAACCTGAAGACTGATCACTTTTCCTTCCTACAATTACAATATAAGTGAAAGGGAAAAAAAAAAAAACAGAGCTGGAGCAAAATAAACATAAAAGCACAAACTGATGGAGAATCTTTCATATGGTTTATCTGTTTGTTAATCGCTCTATGGGAAACAGCAGCAGTATTTCAAACAAATATGCCCAAACAAACAAAGCAAACAATAAATTAAGGTGGGCAGCTACCAGATGTAGGTACTCCAGAGAGATCAAGGGGATGGCCCAGCTGCAGCGAATGCCAAGATGAGAGTATAGAGTCTGGTGCTGAACTGAGTTGTCTAGAAGGAACAAAAGGAATTAAAATGTGCGTACTAAGCAATGTCTGAAAAGAAGACGGTGAGGATAAATAGAACAAGCCAATTCTGTCCTCATATCCAAGGGATTATGATGACAGCCACAGGAACCATGTGGAAAATGAGAAGTCAGGATGGGAGAAAGGCTGCTGTCTCCGGGAAGACTAAGGTTCCCACCACTCCCTCTTCCTGGGTTCAGGGTATGTGGCTTTGGAAAAGATGGCTAGGTGTAGAATTATAAGGTGGCATGCAAATTCCCAATACTTATTTCCATTAGTTCTCAGAAACCTATAAGCTTCAGGAGTCTTCCGTGATATCTAAATGAAGTATCTACAGAAACTGACAATATTTGTTGTTTTTTTACGCTTGCATCCAATTACTATATAGAGGGCAAAAGGACGGAAATCCACCCCCAGAATCTCTAGGAGAAAAACACTTATATATAAAAAAAAATCTAATGACACTATTGGACACAAACCGGGTTCTTGGTAGGAGTCTTTTGTCATTAGTGAAAAATCAGTTACCTATTAATATTGTCATTTTCTTTGAATAGAATTCTGCACAAACAGGTTATAGAGGAAGATCTCCTTAATTTGCTTCCCTGGTTGGTGGCCACCTGAAGGAGGGAAGTAGAGCTGCTGGTCCCAGGAAATTGAGACAGGCGGTGTCAGGGAGCTCAGTGGGAAGCTTATTTGAGACTAGAGTAATTGCCAAGATGATTAATTATTCCTCTGAGGCGCACACAAGTGTCCTTTTCTCTCCTCTTCACCAGCAGGCTGACTTGAGAAGAGGAGCTAGCCCGCACTGGTGGGTCCAGCTGCCCAGGCATGGTCAGAACCATGGTCCCATTGTCCCCTGCAGGACAATGGCCAGGGGACGAGTCCTTCTCTCTCCTCTCTGTAGAACTACCTGATATGTCACCTTTTCATAGCTCACACCTTCTTTCTTCTAGAGAGTACCATGCATTCCTGCATATTTCTTAAGCACTTGTGAGAGTATTTGCACTCCTCACATGGAGTGCCTGCTCTTAGCTCAGGGTGTTACCAATGTCATTGCATGTGAACCTCCCAGAAGCCCCATAAGGTTGGTATAATTGTCTGCATTCTACAAAAAAAAGGGGCTAAAATCAACAAAGTAAGGAGCTGAGCTCACACAGCTAGGAAGGGGTTGGACCAGAGCACAAGTCTCCCCAACCCAGAGTGCATTGCTTTTGCAATCTACAAGGCCCCCTCCCCACCTGAGCACACAGTTCACCACAGAAGTGCCTTATAATGGAGCATACATACATTATCCTTCCCCAGAAAAGCCAATAGAAAATGGACAACATAGAATTACCACAAAGGTATGTTTAGAAATGTTTTTTAGTTTCTTGACTGAAGAAATTAAAGTCCATGACAACTTTTTGTCAAGTTTTGATTCCATAAACTATAAAGTCCTATTTAAGAGGAGAGATGAATCAAACACGAATCAAGAGATGATAGAGTGTTGCAGTTAAGAGCCCTGTACTTGGCACCATCTTGCCTGGGTTTTTATCTCTCATCTACCAGTTGCTGCATGGATGACACTTAGGAATAGACTTAAACATGCTTTGCTTCAGTTTTCTCATCTGAGAAATGGGTATGTAAAATAACACTTACCTCATAAAATGGTTATAAGGATTAAATGGTCCATGGACAATGCTTAGAACTGTTCCTGGTACATGGTAACCACTCAATAAATATCAGCTGTTATTATTGTCATGGCAACCATGTACACCAAACTAATTCACCTCAGATGAATAACACAAATTTTTGGTTGAAAATCAGTGGCAAAAAAGAAACAGGAAAAGCAAGCAGAAAACAAATAAGTAATTTGGCTATAATTCAGGAGAAGAATAATTGGACATTTAGTCTGGCTATAAGTCAACAATGAGACAAGTCCAATGCAATTACTTTGAAAAGGTAAATGAATGCAATAAGAAACCCCGTGAATATAGGCAGGGTGTCCTGACATTCTTCTGCCTTCTGCTCTTGTTGATCAGTTCTGAGTCAAATAGTTTCATTTCTGGGAAAAGTCCTTGAAGGGGAAAATTAATAACCCCAAACTAGAGTGTGTCCAGAGGAGAAACAGCAAGATGAAGAGGGGTCTGGCAACCACTCCATTGAAGGAGTACTTGATGAAAACAAGGAGGTTGAATTTAGAGCCATGAAAAAGGGGAAAATCCTGACTATTCTAGAGAATGTTTTAACTTTTCCATTGTCCAACTATAAAAGAGGATGTTTTGTTAGCTCATGAGAACCCTGTCTCTGAGAGTATTCTTGAAAACTTGAAAAAAAAACCATCGTGGATTTTGTTAAGAAGATAGTTGTTGGAAATCTGAATTCCATAAACTGGTGGTTGGAAGGCTTCCTACCACGTCTGCTATTTTCTGATTCTGTGACGGAAAGAGATAAGTCGGCATAGCCACCTGCCTCTGGTAAGCAGCCTCCACTTTGATGACCTACCATACTAACTAGTACTCCCCATGCCCTCAGATTTCTGTAATGGATGGAGTTGCTCACTAAGATACTCACAGACTTCTGCTTCTTTCCATTGAGTTGGATGCTTTCCAAGAACCAGGTGTATTTGTCTCCGTTTCTATTTAAACCAGTTGCATCTGTTACTGTAATTGCTTAGTTTCATTAAACATTATGTAAACTGGTGAAATATTAGTGTTAGAAGAAAGCAAGATGTTGTGTCTATGAAAACGAAGTTGAGTGCTTTGGAGAGATTTGATGAAGGCGATTTGCTAAAAAGTAATTGCTGTTAAATTAGGTGTGAGTTAGACAAATGTGTAAGATTGGGAAAGATCATTAAAATTTAGATGGATTCTCTTCTCAGATTGCTCTGCAAGTCTTTAAGTTCTTGCTCCACTTTGTAGCAACTGAAAAATCATGGATGCTTCTTCATGGGTGTAATTTATGCAAAATGACGCCGCAGAACTCTGACAGAGCTGGCCCATAAGCAGAGAGGATGTCTTGGCCCTATATCAAAAGGTTGACAAATTAAAGATACATTTTTAGAGGTTTTAAGTTTAAAAGTTTAATATATGATGTTTCTTTTTTATGAGTCTCTGCTGACTGGATTTTTTTTTATTTTTTTGCGGTACGTGGGCCTCTCACTGTTGTGGCCTCTCCCGTTGCGGAGCACAGGCTCCGGACGCGTAGGTCCAGCGGCCACAGCCCACGGGCCTAGCCACTCCGCGGCATGTGGGATCTTCCTGGACCGGGGCACGAACCCGTGTCCCGTGCATCGGCAGGCAGAATCTCAACCACTGCGCCACCAGGGAAGCCCCTGCTGACTGGATTTTTAAATTCAACACTGATGATCTACCAGACATAACTGTACAGATTAAAGAACTCCTCTTGTTCAGCCAAGTGACAGCCAAGCTACTAAAAAAGTGGATTTGCCATAACTGTAGGGAGGACTGGCATGACAGAATGTGACTCCAGAGTTCCATGGTGGGCCAAGGCCGGAACAGGCATTTCGGACATGGAGATATAGTGTGGTGAGCATTGCCAAGTAAAAGGAAGGGAGGCAAAGTAGGAAGATTGGTGGTCCTGGGTCCAAGATGTAGGTTTAGGATTCAGTCCATGAGACAAAGAGGAGTAGGGTGAAGCAAGTTAATGTCAACTATTGGATGTTCTTACCACCAGGTAAGCAATGGAAGTGTCTGAGATGTAGCCAAGACACAAAAGCCAACAACCAGTGAGGCAGGAAAGATAGGACCGGGTCCAAGGACAGCCTACTCATGTATAGATATTAGGCAGAAGGCAAAGCCACCTCCTTGTTTTCCACTTAAGGAGGCCACGATGCATGGAGGAATGACATCTAAAACAGAAACTTTGTAGCATCTGAACAAGGAACTGACCAGGAAAACCATGGAGCATGCGCAATAAAAATGCACAAGTTGTTGACAACCCTGTACGACCTTCCACGTGTGGCCGCGTGACTAGTAAGGGACAATTTAAGGGAAAACAGCTTTTCGGGCACATGTACTGTGGCTTCAGAAGACAAATGCGCAGGACCAGGAGCTGATACAACCTGGCGCAATCCAGGCCATGCCTCAGCTTTCCCCTCAATGAATGTTCCACCCCTAATCAAAAAGACCCTCACCATTTAAAGGGCTAAAAATAAGATAAAAAGAGGAATCAAAAAACCTGTGGGGCACCCCTCACTCGCGAGGATGCCCACACTCTTCTCTGAGTGTGTAACTTTCGATCTTGTCTCAATAAACTGCTGCTTTGGCGTCTTTGCTACTCATCCTCAGTGTGTGTGTGTTTCCCTTTGTGTTCCTCATCCAGATTCTTTTTGGATGAGTTGAGCAAGAGTCTGGACTTTCCACACTGGTCCAAATGGCTTACTGAAACTGTTGGTGTCTCAGAAGTTCCACCAAGCACCTGTCAGCAGGACTAGTTCTTTGTTTTGATGTACAAAGAACATTTGATAAAGAGGCAACAGAACTTGATACTGACCAGGGTTCTTGGCCTTCCCCAATAAATAGAAATTGATAAGAGGACAGACGAGAAATTCAGGCAAGGCTTTATTGGGTCCTCTGCTGCAGCAGGTGGGGAGTGAAAACAAGTAACAGCTTCCCTTGCTTGCTCCCCGAGGGGGGGCGAGCTGGTTCCTTACATGGGGTGAGGGTGGGGGCGGGTCCAGGAGTCAGGCTGGAGGGGGGGCTTAGGTGGTTTGCCCACCCCTTTGGTGGTATTGAGTGCAGGGGGCATGCCCAGTACCGTGTTTATTTCGTTGTTTTTTTTTTTTTTTTTGCCGTACGCTGGCCTCTTACTGCTGTGGCCTCTCCCGTTGCGGAGCACAGGCTCCGGACGCGCAGGCTCAGCAGCCATGGCTCACGGGCCCAGCCACTCTGCGGCATGTGGGATCCTCCCGGACCGGGGCACGAACCCATGTCCTCTGCATCGACAGGCGGACTCTCAACCACCGCGCCAGCAGGGAAGCCCCAGTACCGTGTTTTTGCTCCCAGCTCTTCAGAATTGGCAGTTGGTTTTCTTGGTCTTTTTGTATCTTGTGCATAATTTGCCCCAACTGTGCATGCATGCAGTTATTTTTAGTCCCTTATAATTTCTTTGTATTTTGTTGCTTAAGGAAACATTTGTCCAGGTGCAAGCACAGCAGCAAAGGGTCCTAGGTCCCAGCCTGTCTCAAACTGACCTACATGGATCAGCAATGCCATGATCGTAGGCAGATCCGGAGACAAGTCTGGACCTCACTGCCTCTCTTGACATCCTCACATATCAAGTGTACATCCTCATTTTCCTTCAGGTAAAGTCCCAGTAAATGACAAAATTGCATATGTAAAACCACTTTGACAGCAATAAACAAATGGAATCTTTTACTATGGTTTGCTAAGAATTTGGTGGTGGAAACAACATTTTGCTTCAAATAGAATTGCCTTCCTGGTATGGAAAATGTGAATGAATTCCAAATATTTTATTTGTTAAATTACTGATATTATGGTGAATTGGTCACTGCTTTTAGAACAAGTTAAACATATATTTAATTCTTCCAAACTGGAGGGCAATTTTTTTCTCTAATGTTCTTTTGCTGGCTCTTTTGATTTAATCAAAAATTTTCTAGTTGCTCACAGGGGTAAATATAATGAGAGATAGACAGCAAAGTGATGGAATGTAAGATAAAGCCGGGATTCCAAACTCAACTTCAACATTATTGGCTATGAGATCTTGAGTAAGTAAAGGTCCTTCTGACATGATCCTTGATTTCTGAAAGAGGCAATAACAAAGCTAACCTCAAAAGTTTTATAAGGATTGAATACGTTGATAATAATGCATGTAATTTGCCTAGTTTAATACCAGGCTGCAAATAAGTAAGCATTAAAATTAATTTATGTCAGTATTATTCAATTTACAAATAAAATTTTTGTATATTCAATGTTACAAAGCAGGATTTTTCTTCAGAAGTTAAAAGTTTGAGGGAATTAGTCCCTTTACAAAATGTATTTTTATTTTCTTTAGGGATTCACCATCATTGGACTCCTTTTAATATAAAACTCTTCTATAACGCTTCAAGTATCATTTGCCATGCAATGGCAAAGAAATAGTAATTATATACAATGATATATGGTGTGACAGTGTGAAGATGGTAGATCTGAAAACCTACATGGTCTGTGTCATTCCAGCCTTCTGCCAGGTCCTCTAGGACTAGAAAACTGTTAGAAGGCAGGCATGGCTACTCAAAATCTCACGATCTAGGGGGAGGAGTCAGGAAGGACACTGAAAATAGAAACAGCTCACCCTGTAACATAGTCTCGAAGTAATGGTCTCATGGTGTGGTGCAGATTCTAAATGATCCATTTAACCATTCACACATAGTTATTTAGCACCTACTATGTGCCAGGCACTGTTCCAGGCACTGGGATTGAAGCAAATACTGAAGCAATTACACTGTCTGCTCTCAGAATGTTTCCTTGTAATTGTGGAAAGACACAGCAACATGGTAAATGCTTGCATAAAATGAGTGCGGATGGTGATAAGTGCTATGAAGAAAATAAAGTGGGGCATTAAGAGAGTGACATAGGGCTTAGGCAGCAGGAGTTTAGGAACAGCCTATCCTGGGAGGTGACATATGAGTTGAGTCTGAATGATGAGAAGGAAGGGTAAGCTATGCAAGGATTTGGAAGAAGGGTGTTCCAAGCAAGGGGAAAATCAGTGGCAAAGAGCCTGCAGCAGGACATCAGATGTGTCCTAGGGATGGAAGGAAGGCCAGTGAGGCTGGAGCCAAAGAGTGAAGGGGAAGTGACAGGAGTCGAGGCGGGTGAGGTAGGCTGAGCTCAAGTGCTTCTTTAACAGGAGTTCCGGACTTGAGCGCTCAGTGAGACCTGAATGGAAGAGGTGGGGTCTGAGCTAGTTTGGGGAGAAAATAGAGAATAAGGAAGATCAGCACAGTCAAATGCACAGAAATTGTGAAACTGGCCATTTCATGGCAAAGCAAGCAAGCTTATTTTTTTAAATTAATTAATTTTTAATTTTCCATTATGGTTTATTACAAGATATTGAATATATAACAATATATTGATATATTATATATTGATATATATAAGGTCCTATGCTATACAATAGGACCTTATTTGTTATCCATTCTATATATGATAGTTTGCCAATCCCAAACTCCCAATCCATCCCTCCCAGACCCCCTTCCCCAGAGCAGGCTGATTTGACTGGTCTGAGGGCAGAAAGATATCAGACAGCAATAGATTAGGGGAGAAGAACGGGAACCCTGAACTGTCAGCAACTTGGCCTTCACAGAGCAGGGGATGGAGACTAACTCCAGGTTTCTGAGCAGAGAGGAGTGTGATGAAAATGATATTCATGAAGGAAGAGCTTGGCAAAGCTAAGCAAGGTGTATTAGAGTGTGGGAGAAAGACTGAGGCCAGGATGGTCAGCTGAGATGAGCCGAAGACTCAAACTTGAGTGAGTATCTGGACCATCCGAAGGGCTTATTGAAACTCAGAGTGCTGGGTCTTGGCCTCAGGGCTGCTGATTCAGTAGATTTGGGGTGGATCCTGGGAATATGCATTTCTAATAAGGGTCCTGGTGATGCTGATACAGCTGTCTGGGCACATATTCTGAGGACCACTACCCAAAACAACCGTGATGGACACAAGATCCAGAGTTAGGAGATTAGATTCAGAGCCTGACATCATGACCAGAGGCTGTGTCAACTTCACCACCCTGAGATTCTGTGTTCTCATCTGAAAATGGAGATAATAATAACTGTATCCAAAGATCCCACGACGCTTAACTGCAATGATGTGTTTCAGACACCTAGCAGTGTGTCTGACATAGTAAATGCTTTCTAGTTGAGTTGAATCCGACATGAAGAGGATTTGGACTATTTAACAAATGGCAAGGAAGGGATATATTTAGGAGAAAAGGAAGGCCTTTTATTTACTTTGTTTCATTTGTTTATTAAAGCAAATGGCCTCATTTAGCATGGTATATGTCAGCTGGAGTGCATCAGAGTATATTTCCAAGTTAATGCTGCATTTCAGTCCTAACTGAAAATTAAGTCATGTTATTCATTAATAAATAACAAAATTCTTTAGTTGTCATCAAGAATAGTTCTCAAATATTATGAATCTATTGGGGAGAAGACCATGCATTGTGTGTTTAAAAGACATTTGAAAGCATTCTGGGTGTTCCATAATGATGAAATATTTGGATCAGAGCATATATCAGGATTCTGAGGAAGGTTACTTGCTCAGTTAATAATTCTACATAAGAAGTTTGGCTTTGTATCTTGTTCCTGTTTCTCTTGACCTTACCTGGAAAAAGATAGAAAGACTTCACCATACTTTTAAAAGTGTCTATTTAACAAGCCTTCTCCACGTGCCAGCCTCTTTTCTAAGCACGTTCAAGCGTTAACTCTTTTAATCGTCATGACTTAGGGACCATTATCATCCTGGTGTAACAGATGGGGAAACTGAGGGATTAAACGATGTACCCAAGGTTACAAAGCATATAAAAATCAGAGCCAAGGTGTGAACCTTTGCTGTCCAGCTCCAAATATGTGCCCTCCCTCCACACCATGTTGCCTTTCCCACTACTCCTGGGGTCTTCAAAGCAGAAACTCATATTGCATAGGTCTCTTTAGATAGGAGTTTAAAAACTCAGAAGCTAGAAGATAGGAGTGTAGAATGGAAACATAAATTAGTGACAGCAACTCCAAAAATGCAGGAGGATACAGGCTATCGTGAAATGGAGAAAAACTGGCCCATCTACATGGGGAGCTGCTATTCCTCTCTAGATAAATTTCCACTAGAATAGAAGCTCCATTCCTCCTGGGAAGACAGGGACTTTTTGTTTGCAACCATTTCCCCCACTGATTTATGCCCAGCACCGTTAATAGATTATCTGGGAAACAGCATGCACTCAAGATTTGTTGAATAAATAAATGCAGAATGCAAGAATAACCAAGTGTGTGTGTGTGTGTGTGTGTGTGTGTGTGTGTGTGTGTGTATCTCCAAGTATAACTAGGTTCTTCATTTTTTAAAAAAGCTGGGTACCCAAAATTTATATGAAATTTCCAGATTCATATATTAGTCCATTAAAAAGAAAAAGTTCTGGGCTTCCCTGGTGGCGTAGTGGTTGAGAGTCCGCCTGCTGATGTAGGGGACATGGGTTCGTGCCCCAGTCCGGGAAGATCCCACATGCCGTGGAGCGGCTGGGCCCGTGAGCCATGGCCGCTGAGCCTGCGCGTCTGGAGCCTGTGCTCCGCAACGGGAGAGGCCACAGCAGTGAGGGGCCCACGTAACGCAAAAAAAAAAAGTTCTGTGGAGAATCTTAATATGCTTGTAGGCTGGGTTTGAATAGTGGGAAGGATTTGGCCCTTAGGTGGCTTGAGACACTAATCCTGTAGTTAAAAGCCATTAACTCTTTGCAAATGGTAGACACTTGAAATGGTGGTATATTGATTCAAGCATTGTTCTGGAAATCAATTTAACATTTGAGAAAAACTCTGGATACACTTTTTAAAAATCCATGCAGAGTGCGTGATTGGGTAGAAAAAAATATTGAAGTTCAGTAGCTGCATTTTCAAGTTATAATTCCAGTTCTTGTACAGCTCTGCTTAACTTTAATTTGTTTGGTGTAAAAAAATACTTCCATGCCTTTGATTATATAAAGTAGTTTAGAATATATATTCAAAGAGAACCAATATCCCTTGAGCTGTATCATCCTCTTTTTAATTTCAAATGCCAGTGGTAAGGGAAGGAAGCCAGTTTCTGCCTGAAACACCAAGTCCTAGAAGCAGAACAAGAAAGTTTGTTGAAGTTTGTCACCCCAATCCAACCAGCAGGAGAGTGCACTGCCTTGACTATTTTTCTAGGTCAAGTATTTTGACAGTGTCCATAGACTTGAACTTTAGAGTTGCAGAGGAACATAAGGAAAAATTTCCTAGAAGCTGTGATTTTACTTCATACAAATGTAACATGAATTGACTAATAAACTAAATTTAACATGAAGGGGACAAAAGAAACCTGACTTCATATGAATCTCTAAGAAAGAAGACAGATAAGATTTTTCTTAGTCATAGTCATAACTTGAGTTGAAATATTTGTAAAATAAACAAGAGAGGCAGGGCATGGTAATGATGGGGAGTCAAGGAGAAGGCGGCCAGAGAAACTTTTCCAGGTGTCTGGAGGTGACTCTTAATTGCTGAGCAAAGTCCTTGTTTGATCTCATGCTTTCACATCATTGTTGAAGCCTTGGTTCATAGATACAAAACTTCCTCCTTGGGCTTTATTGGTTTTGGCTTCTGATGACTTCTTCCAGCAAAACAGCCTCTAATGTCCTGGAAACCCCATCATCATTACTCACTTTGGGATGAGATTTTTTTTAACAAAGTGCAGCACAAAGAAAGAAGCCTGCTCTCACCAACTTCTCCAATGCAGCCCGAGTGAATGCCTCAAGCAATCCAAGAAAATGCACAAAGAAAAATGAATGTCAGGAGCAAGAATTATAGTAAGTATATTAAATTTCATGCCTGATTATTCAAAATCAGCTTATTGGGGCTTGAAATCCTAATGCTTGAGTTCTACTCCAGGCTTTGATAACTATTCCCAGCTGGTTACTTTCCTTCCAGATGTATTGGAACGGTAAAATCAGAACAATAATTGTATTTACATAGAGGGTTATAAGTGTTAAATGAGATAATGCTAGCCAAGTACTTGAAATAGAACGTTTACTCATTAAAGCTTATGTATCATTGTTATTACATTACTGCATGAGGAAATGGAGCAACAAATTCATGCAAATTTAAAAAGAAAACACCTTTGAGAATTCAAATCTATTACCGAGGGCCGCCATATAGAACACTGCCCGGCTGAACACTGTAGAACCATCCGCGTTCTTGTTGTACCATCCACATGA
Organism: Monodon monoceros; assembly: GCF_005190385.1. Lineage (NCBI taxonomy): Eukaryota > Metazoa > Chordata > Mammalia > Artiodactyla > Monodontidae > Monodon > Monodon monoceros. The sequence continues at coordinate 45,158,216 of NW_021703778.1, forward strand.
ACTAGGGTTTGAATGGTGCCCTCTGGAATTGTGCATCATGGCAGGCCACCATGCATTCAGATTAAAGACACAGAAAGGGATACTAATGTATTGAGCTACCAGAGAGCATTGAAAACTAGGTTATGGCTGAAGTAGGTATTAAGAGGTTTGTGGTGACAAAAGTGTTATGGATCTTAATACTGTGTCTAGAAGTGAAAATTGCTTTCCATTTTTAAGATGGTCTCTGCTCTGAAGATAAATTGTTTTGATTCCATTCATAGAGAAGAACATTAAATTTGGGAAAAAGAAGGTAGAGAAGGAATGAGAAGCCAAATATGTTCTACCCTGTAGGGCTGTTGTGAAGACTGGATCCTTGGTGCAAAGCTGTGCTCGTGATAAACACATTTTAAGTATTAGCTAGTAGAGTTAGCAGTAACATGATTTTTGGTGTATTCCATTAGATGTTTTCTTTTTTCTAAACATCTTTATTGGAGTATAATTGCTTTACAATGGTGTGTTAGTTTCTGCTTTACAACAAAGTGAATCAGCTATACGTATACATATATCCCCATATCCCCTCCCTCTTGCATCTCCCTCCCACCCTCCCAATCTCAACCCTCTGGGTGGACACAAAGCACTGAGCTAATCTCCATGTGCTGTATGGCTGCTTCCCACTAGCTATCTATCTTACATTTGGTAGTGTATATATGTCCATGCCACTCTCTCACTTCATCCCAGCTTACCCTTCCCCCTCCCCATGTTCTCTATGTCTGGGTCTTTATTCCTGTCTTGCCCCTAGGTTCTTCAGAACCCTTTTTTTTTCTTTTTTTAGATTCCATATATATATGTTAACGTACGGCATTTGTTTTTCTTTCTCTGACTTACTTCATTCTGTACGACTGACTCTAGGTCCATCCACCTAACTACAAATAATTCAATTTTGTTTCCTTTTATGGCTGAGTAATATTCCATTCCATTTGTGCCACATCTTCTTTATCCATTCACCTGTCGATGGACACTTAGGTTGCTTCCATGTCCAAGCTATTGTAAATAGAGCTGCAATGAACATTGTGATACATGACTCTTTTTGAATTATGGTTTTCTCAGAATATATGTCCAGTAGTGGGATTGCTGGGTCGTATGATAGTTCTATTTTAGTTTTTTAAGGAACTTTCATACTGTTCTCCATAGTGGCTGTATCAGTTTACATTCCCACCAACAGTGCAAGAGGGCTCATTTCTCCACACCCTCTTCAGCATTCATGGTTTGTAGACTTTTTGGTGATGGCCATTCTGACCGGTGTAAGGTGATACCTCATTGTAGTTTTGATTTGTATTTCTCTAATGATTAGTGATGTTGAGCATCCTTTCATGTGTTTGTTGGCACTCTGTATATCTTCTTTGGAGAAATGTCTAGTAAGGTCTTCTGCCCATTTTTGGATTGGGTTGTTTGTTTTTTTTTTTTTGATATTGAGCTTCATGAGCTGTTTGTATATTTTGGAGATTAATCCTTTGTCAGTTGCTTCATTTGCAAATATTTTCTCCCATTCTGAGGGTTGTCTTTTCATCTTTTTTATGGTTCCTTTGCTGTGCAAAAGCTTTTAAGTTTCATTAAGTCCCATTTGTTTATTTCTGGGTTTATTTCCATTTCTCTAGGAGGTTGGTCAAAAAGGATCTTGCTGTGATTTATGTCATAGAGTGTTCTGTCTATGTTTTCCTCTCAGACCTTTATAGTGTCTTGCCTTACATTTAGGTCTTTAATCCATTTTGAGTTTATTTTTGTGTATGGTGTTAGGGAGTGTCCTAATTTCATTTTTTTACATGTAGCTGTCCAGTTTTTCAACCACCACTTATTGAAGAAGCTGTCTTTTCTCCATTGTATATTCTTGCCTCCTTTATCAGTGATAAGGTGACCATATGTGTATGGGTTTATCTCTGGGCTTTCTATCCTGTTGCATTGATCTATATTTCTGTTTTTGTGACAATACCATAGTGTCTTGATTACTGTAGCTTTGTAGTATAGCCTGAAGTCCAGGAGCCTGATTCCTCTAGCTACATTTATCTTTCTCAAGATTGCTTTGGCTATTCAGGGTCTTTTGTGTTTCCATGCAAATTGTGAAATTTCTTGTTCTAGTTCTGTGAAAAATGCCATTGGTTGTTTGATAGGGATTGCATTGAATCTCTGGATTGCTTTGGTAGTATAGTCATTTTCACAATGTTGATTCTTCCAACCCAGGAACATGGTATATCTCTCCAACAGTCTGTATCATCTTTAATTTCTTTCATCAGTGTCTTATAGTTTTCTGCATGCAGGTCTTTTGTCTCCTTAGGTAGGTTTATTCCTAGGTATTTTATTCTTTTTGTTGCAAAGGTAAATGGGAGTGTTTCCTTAATTTCTCTTTCAAAATTTTTATCATTAGTGTATAGGAATGTAAGAGATTTCTGTACATTAATTTTGTATCCTGCTACTTTACCAGATTCGTTGATTAGCTCTAGTAGTTTTCTGACGGCATCTTTAGAATTCTCTATGTATAGTATCATGTCATCTGCAAACAGTGACAATTTTACTTCTTCTTTTCTGATTTGGATTCCTTTTATTTCTTTATCTTCTTTGAGTGCTGTGGCTAAAATGTCCAAAACTACGTTGAATAATACTGGTGAGAGTGGGTAGCCTTGTCCTTTCCCTGATCTTAGTGGAAATGATTTCAGTTTTTCCCCATTGAGAACAATGTTGGCTGTGGGTTTGTCATATATGGCCTTTATTACGTTGAGGTAAGTTCCCTCTATGCCTACTTTCTGGAGGGTTTTTATCATAAATCGGTGTTGAATTTTGTCAAAAACTTTTTTTCTGTGTCTATTGAGATGATCATATGGTTTTTCTCCTTCAATTTGTTAATATGGTGTATCACGTTGATTGATTTGCGTATATTGAAGAATCCTTGCATTCCTGGAATAAACCCCAATTTATCATGGTGTATGATCCTTTTAATGTGCTGTTGGATTCTGTTTGCTAGTATTTTGTTGAGGATTTTTGCATCTATGTTCATCAGTGAAATTGGCCTGTAGTTTTCTTTTTTTGTGGCATTTTTGCCTGGTTTTGGTATCAGGATGATGGTGGCCTGTTAGAATGAGTTTGGGCGTGTTCCTCCCTCTGCTACATATTGGAAGAATTTGAGAAGAAAAGTTGTTAGCTCTTCTCTAAATATTTGATAGAATTCACCTGTGAAGCCATCTGGTCCTGAGCTTTTGTTTGTTGGAAGATTTTAAATCACATTATCTATTTCAGTGCTTGTGATTGGTCTCTTTATATTTTCTATTTCTTCTTGGTTCAGTCTCGGAAGGTTGTGCTTTTCTACGAATTTGTCCATTTATTCCAGGTTGTTCATTTTATTGGCATATAATTGCTTGTAGTAATCTCTCATGATCCTTTCTATTTCTTCATTGTCAGTGTTACTTCTCCTTTTTCATTTCTAATTCTGTTGAATTGAGCCTTTCCTCTTTTTTTCTTGATGAGTCTGGCTAATGGTTTATCAATTTTGTTTATCTTCTCAAAGCACCAGCTTTTAGTTTTACTTATCTTTGTTATCGTTTCCTTCATTTCTTTTTCATTTATTTCTGATCTGAGCTTTATGATTTCTTTCCTTCTGCTAACTTTGGGGGGTTTTGTTCTTCTTTCTCTAATTGTTTTAGGTGTAAGCTTAGGGTGTTTATTTGAGATTTTTCTTGATTCTTGAGGTAGGGTTGTATTGCTGTAAACTTCCCTCTTAGAACTGCTTTTGCTGCATACCATAGGTTTTGTGTCATCATGTTTTCATTGTCATTTGTTTCTAGGTATTTTTTGATTTCCTCTTTGATTTCTTCAGCGGTATCTTGGTTATTTAGTAGTGTATTGTTTAGCCTCCATGTGTTTGTATTTTTTACACTTTTTTCCCTATAATTGATATCTAGTCTCATAGCATTGTGTTCAGAAAAGATAATTGATATGATTCCAATTTTCTTAAATTTACCAAGGCTTGATTTGTGTTCCAAGATATGATCTATCCTAGAGAATGTTCCATGAGCACTTGAGAAGAAAGTGTATTCTGTTGTTTTTGGATGGAATATCCTATAAATACCAATTAAGTTCATCTTGTTTAATGTATAATTTAAAGCTTGTGTTTCCTTTTTCATTTTCATTTTGGATGATCTGTCCATTGGTGAAAGTCAGGTGTTAAAGTCCCCTACTATGATTGTGTTACTGTCAATTTCCCCTTTTACAGCAGTTAGCATTTGCCTTAGGTATTGAGGTGCTCCTATGTTGGGTGCATAAATATTTACAATTGTTTTATCTTCTTCTTGGATTGATCCCTTGATCAATATGTAGTGTCCTTCTTTGTCTGTAGTAGTAGTCTTTATTTTAACGTCTATTTTTTCTGATATGAGAATTGCTACTCCAGCTTTCTTTTGATTTCCATTTGCATGGAGTATCTTTTCCCAACCCCTCACTTTCAGTCTGTATGTGTCCCTAGGTCTGAAGTGGGTCTCTTGTAGGCATCATATATATGGGTCTTGTTTTTGTATCCATTAAGCCGGTCTATGTCTTTAGGTTGGAGAATTTAATTCATTTACATTTTAGGTAATTATTGATATGTATATTCCTATTACCATTTTCTTTATTGTTGTGGTTTGTTATTGTAGGTCTTTTCTATCTGTTGTGTTTTGTGCATAGAGAAGGTCCTTTAGCATTTGTTGTAAAGCTGGTTTGGTGGTGCTGAATTCTTAGCTTTTGTTTGTCTGTAAAGATTTTAATTTCTCTGTCTAATCTGAATGAGATCCTTGCTGGCTAGAGTAATCTTGAATGTAGGTTTTCCCCTTTCATCACTTTAAATATGTCCTGCCACAGCCTTCTGGCTTGCAGAGTTTCTACTGAAAATCAGCTGTTAAACTTATGGGGATTCCCTTGCATGTTATTTGTTGTTTTTCCCTTGCTGCTTTTAATATTTTTTCTTTATATTTAATTTTTGATAATTTGATTAATATGTGTCTTGGTGTGTTTCTCCTTGGAGTTATCCTGTATGTGACTCTGCACTTTCTGCACTTGATTGACTATTTCCTTTCCCATATTAGTGAAGTTTTCATCTATAATCTCTTCCAATATTTTCTCAGTCCCTTCTTTTTACTCTTCTTCTTCTGGGACCCCCATAATTCGAATACTGGTGCATTTAATGTTGTCCCAGAGATCTCTGAGACTGTCCTCAATTCTTTTTTTTTTTTTTTTTTTTTGCGGTACGTGGGCCTCTCACTGTTGTGGCCTCTCCTGTTATGGAGCACAGGCTCCAGACGCGCAGGCTCAGCAGCCATGGCTCACGGGCCCAGCCGCTCTGTGGTATGTGGGATCTTCCCAGACCGGGACACGAACCCATGTTCCCTGCATTGGCAGGTGGACTCTCAACCACTGTGCCACCAAAGAAGCCCTCCTCAATTCTTTTCATTCTTTTTTCTTTATTATGCTCTGCAGTAGTTGTTTCCACTATTTTATCTTCCAGGTCAGTTATCTGTTCTTCTGCCTCAGTTATTCTGCTATTGATTCCTTCTAGGGAATATTTTTTAAAATTAATTAATTAATTTATTTATGGCTGTGTTGGGTCTTCATTTCTGTGCCAGGGCTTTCTCTAGTTGTGGCAAGCAGGGGTCACTCTTCATTGTGGTGCACGGGTCTCTCACTATTGTGGCCTCTCTTGTTGCGGAGCACAGGCTCCAGACGAGCACGCTCAATAATTGTGGCTCACGGGCCCAGTTGCTCCGCACGGGACAAGGGCTCGAACTCGTGTCCCCTACATTGGCAGGCAGATTCTCAACCACTGCGCCACCAGGGAATCCCTCCTTCTAGAGAATTTTTAATTTCATTTATTGTGTTGTTCGTCATTGTTTGTTCTTTAGTTCTTCTAGGTCCTTGTTAAATGTTTCTTTTATTTTCTCTATACTATTTCCAAGATTTGGGAACATCTTTGCTATCATTACCCTGAATTCTTTTTCAAGTAGACTGCCTATTTCCTCTTCATTTGTTTGGTCTGGTGGGTTTTACCTTGCTCCTTCATCTGCTGTGTATTTCTCTGTCTTCTCATTTTGCTTAACATACTGTGTTTGGGGTCTCTTGTTCACAAGCTGCAGGTTCATAGTTCCTGTTGTTTTTGGTGTCTGCCCCCAGTGGGTAAGGTTTGTTCAGTGGGTTGTGCAGGCTTCCTGGTGGAGGGGACTGGTGCCTGTGTTCTGATGGATGAGGCTGGATCTTGTCTTTCTGGTGGGCAGGTCCACGTCCAGTGATGTGTTTTGGGGTGTCTGTGAACTTATTATGATTTTAGGCAGCCTCTCTGCTAATGGGTGGGTTTGTGTTCCTGTCTTGCTAGTTGTTTGTTATGGGGTGTCTAGCACTGTGTCCTGCTGGTCATTGAGTGGAGCTGGGTCTTAGCATTGAGATGGAGATCTCTGGGATAGCTCTCGCCAATTGATATTATGAGGGGCTGGGAGGTCTCTGGTGGTCCAATATCCTGAACTCAGCTCTCCCACCTCAGAGGCTCAGGCCTGACACCTGGCCAGAGCACCAAGATCCTGTCAGCCACATGGCTGGGTCATCCTGTAGAAGATGGACTGAAGCCAGGAGAAAGCTAGAGGAAGGTTTGTTTGAGGAAATCAGGCAAAGGATGGTGACATTCTATACCCAGGCTCTACTCTCAAAGGGAAAAGGGGTGCCTTGGGAAGCCAAGCACACAATTGCACGGCCGAGGTGCACACGGCGCAGATTGTGCACTCTATTAGATGTTAAAGAGAAGAATTTGGATACACAGGAAATAGATATACAGAATGACTTTTGAGTTTAACAAAAGTAGGCTTATGTATTCTCATCTAAATAAATTTTGCATCTCCTACCCCTCCTTCTTCTTGTGACTTCTTTCTAACTGTGCCTTTCTAACCTTAGGATCTCTATCTCATAAACCCTACCAATAATTACACACACATATGAATAGACATCAGTGTAAATAAAAACAAAAACAAAAACAAAATGGGAAAGGTAAGGCTCATCACACCTCTGTGACCAGGGGTGTGCACACACAGTGTTGGGTTGTCTGTTTGTCATGAGTAGGTCATGTGATCCAGCTGACAGATTTATTTACTCAATTTTTAAAATTTATTTGACAAATATTTTTTAAAGTACCCACTGTGTATCATGCCAGGCTCTGAGGATGTGATGACAAAATGGACACCGTCTTTGTCCTTGGGGAATTGTGTGTTGGAAAAAAACCCTCAATCTCCTCCTTCCTGTGTTTCTCCTTCACACATGCACCAATACCACACTCATAACACTGCTGACAATTCTGACACCAAATGTGTGGTTGTTTTCCTCACACCAAGCAATTCTCTGTGACACCAGCTTGGTGTCCTACAATTTAACTCAATTCTGACATAATTTACATAGAGATAGAGTCCGATCCCACAGGTTAAGGGCTCAGTCCCACAAGATTGCCCCTGCCCCCTCTTCGTATGCCAACCATAAGTAGTAGTTCCCCTCCCCAGGTTATCAAGAACTTCAGTGTGACTTGGGTATAAATTAGAGGTTTCTGTGATCCCCTCCCTCCTGGATTTGATGGTTTACTAGAACAGCTTACTGAACTCAGGAAACATTTACTTATGTTTACCAGTTTATTCAGGGATGTGATAATGGATATAGATGAACAGGCAGATGACGAGCTACATTGGGCCATCCAGGAGCCCACCCAGAATCCTCTCACTAGAACAAAAATGCTCCTGGTGCTCTTAATACTTAGGAATTTACAAGGGTTTCAGAAGCTCTGTGCCAGGAACAGGGGTCAGAGACCAATATATATTTTCTATTATCTCACAAATCCCTATTAAATGAATCAATTTATATTAAAAAAATCTCTATATTCTGAATGAAGATACATCAATATCATTCTAAAAAGAAGATGCAGTGTATCTGTATAGTGGCATCCTGCCTCCAAAAAAAAAAAAAAATCTCTTGACACGTATATCAAAATAAAAATATAGTAATTAACATTTTAGCTGTTTATTGTATAATTTATACTATATAACATGTATTATATAAGTTGATATTATATATGTGATATATAATATATTATATATAATTTATTTGTTACATACATATATATAATATATATTGCTTCTCTCTCATATCCTCTGACTAGAATTGCAAGGCATAAAGCCCATGGACTCCAGGTAACTCTCCTTCTCCCCCAACTTTCACTTCAACCTGCTTTATCTATCATGTGTGTTGGTCTTTCCTAGGGTATTTGGCCAAAAGTCCTGTTTAGAAGAATGCTAAAAAGAAGGCTGGTATTTAAGGAACTTAAATGTAGTGATTCTTTAAGACTGTAAACTTTATAAGACACTCCTTCGACTTGAAAGAGTAAAGGTTTGGTTTGGGGGTGAAAGAGGAACAGTTGTAAAATATAGCCAAGTTAATTTAACATGTATTGATTACATCCTATTCTGTGCAAGGTACTGAATTCATGTGTGGATATGAAAGTGATTAGCCCCTTTCCAGCACAGGGGCTCATTAACTCATGGATATAATGGGAAATACACTCACTTAGGTGCTAGTGAAGAGGGAGAGCCATGGTTCGATCATCTGGAGAACTGAGAAAGGAGGGGTTAAGTTTAACAGTTTAATGTATATGTTCTGATTTAGGTAAACATTAGGGTGTGTCTCCTATTTCTATCTTTTCCACATGCCTTCTTTAAAATGGGATTTACTCCTTAGAAACTTAATTAAGAACATGAGAAAGAAGTGATAAGACTTGATCAATGTATACAGTTGTGTAACCATTTTTGCAAACATGGTACAGAAGAGTTTTATCATCCTAAAATGTTCCAGTGTGCCTATTTGCAGTCCATAACCTCCCCCTATCCACTGGCTCCTGACAATCACTTTCCAGCTATAGTTTTCTAGAATATTTAAAATAAATGGAATCATAGGTAGTCTTTTGTTTCTGGCTTTTTTCACTTAGCATAATGTTGAGATTTCATTCACGTTGCAAGTATCAGTAGTTTAAATCATTTCAATGATGAGTAGTGTTCTGTTGTATGGATATACAGCAATTTGTTGATCTGATCACCAAATGCGGGACAGTTGTGTACTTTCCGCTTTTAGGTTATTGTGAATATACTGCTATAAATAAATTCAGTTCACATATATGTCTTTATATGGTCGCATGTCTTCATTTCTCTTGGGTAAGTGCCTAGGACTGAGATTGCTGCATCCTATGATAAGTGCATGTTTAGCCCTTTGAGGAACTGTCAAACTCTTTTACATAGTGGCTATTCCATGTTGCATTCTTACCAGCATGTATCGACTTAAAAAAATGCACAATGTGAGAGTTGTGAGTTAAGTTCGATTTGGGGCAAAATGAGGACTATAGCCCAGGAGACAGCATGGCAGATAGCTCTGAGAAACTGCTCCAAAGAGGTTGAGGGTGGGGAGAAGTCAGTATACATGTGATTTTGGTGAAGGGGGAGTACATGAAATCAAGCACATATTTTTTGCAGAAGGTTTCTGCTAGTCATGAGGAGCAGACATCACCATGAAGGATTTTAGTGCTTTTCTAGATATGAGAAGATACAAGAATTGGGCTCATAAAATTAGCTCCTGAAAATATCGAATTATCTAAAACCTGTTCTGCCAGTTTTTCCCAGAGCACAGGGTGCCTCATGTCTGCTCTCCACCCTGAACTCCTTGCAGGGGGGGTTGAAGGTCAGCAGTCACAGCAGCTTGTGATTTAATCCTCATAGAGGTAGATGGCAAGTGCCAAGGGCAGGTGCCAATTTGTAGTTGACAAATGTATGAATGTTCCACATCCTTGGCAACATTTCATATTTGTCAGTCTCTTATTTTAGTCATTCTGTTGCATGTATAGTAATATTTTATTGTGGTTTTAATTTACATTTTCCTAATTTGAATGAGGTTGAATGTCTTTTCATGGGCTTATTTGCCACTTGTATATATTCTTTGGTGAAATGTCTGTTCAAATCTTTTCTTCATTTTTCAATTGGGTTGTTTGATTACTGTTTAGTTTTATATATTCTGGACACAAACCTTTATCAGATAAATATTTTCCAAATATTTTCTTATGGGACAACTTTAATGGAGGTATGCCTGGAGTTGGGACATGGAGAATAATAGTTCTTTGATATTCATGAAAGCAATTCCTGTGAAAGCACTTAATGACTGTCTCCTAGTCAAACATGTTCCATGTGGGTAGAAATGGTGTCTTCTGCTGAATGTCCAAAGCCTAGCACACTATCTGGCATATTAGTGACACTAATGTGTCATTGACTACTTATTCAATAAATAAGTGAATAAGCAAACAAATGATTAGTGAACAACCTGGTGCAAGTTATACTAATGAGAAGGAAAAGAGATTTAGAAGGAAGAGAAGAGGTTGGACAGGCAGCCTGGGACCTGACAGTGGGAGGCAGTGAATACCAGCCAGATGGGTTTAGGCCTTATTTGTTAAGCAAATGAATGGTTTTAAGATGTAGACTGAGAGAGCCTGAGCTGGGCTGTCTGTGCTGTAGTTGTCTGATGGATGTATTTGAGAAGATGAAGCCTGACTGTTGGAAATCTGTTAGCATGTTTTATAGTATTCAAGGGGAGACATGATGATGGTCTATTCTAAGGAGACGTAGTAATGTGACAAACAATATGGAGAGCTTATCTGTAGAATTTAGAAACTCACTGAATTGAGAAAAGAATGGGCAATATCTGAAGTAGAATAAAAGACAGTCTCAAAACTACTGTATACAATAGAAATTTATGCAAGATACTTGCTATGAACTGATTATGCCCTCCCCCCAAATTCATATGTTGAAGCCCTAATGTAACTGTATTGGGAGATAGGGCTTCTATGGAGATAATTAAGATTAAATGAGGTTATAACGGTGGGGACCTGATATAACAGGATTAGTGTCCTTATAAGAAGAGACACCAGAGGGATGACTCTCTCTTCATTATGTAAGGACATAGTGAGCAAGGAGCCATATGCAAGCCAGGAACTGAGCCCTCACCAGTAACAAAATCAACAAATAAATTTCTGTTCTTTCAGTCACTCAGTCTGTGGTATTTTGTTATGGCCTCCTGAGCAGACTAAAACACAACACTGGAAAAACTGGGGAGTCTGGCTGCTATAGAAACCAGTTCAACTGAAAAAGATCCAGATATGAATCCTGGTTCTTAAAATTACAAAGTGTATGAATTTTGGCAAGTTACTTAATTTATCTTAGCCTCAATGTCCTCTTTTGGTAAAAAAAAATATGTCTGCTTCTAGTGTTGTTAGAAAGAATTAAACAAAAGTTGTGTTTATACCTAGCATTGCGCCTGCCATGAGTCAGTATTCAGTAGGAAATGCTAGGCTAGGTCTCTTCCTTATCCTAATACAGCAATGTACTTAAACTAAATTCTGTCTCACTGCTTCCTGAATGTTCTTGGAATGACTAGGCAGAGAAATGTTGTGGGCGCCTTTGTGTTTATTTTATATAATATTCCCTAGAGGTAATACTGCCTGAGGTACAAGTATTAGTTTAAACTTTGGATCTCTTTCGTATTCAACCCCAAATTAAAAAATGGCCCACTTACTTAATTTTGAACTAAAAACTTCCAAAAGCAATGATATCCACCTTTACCCTTTCTGATAGGAGAAAAGTAAAATAATTTCACTTATTTCATCTTCCAACAAAACTGTGAAATAGTATATACCTCCTCCAATGTACAAATGGGAAAAATGAGGCTGGGAGAGGTTAAGGGATCTTCTCAAGGTCACAGGACTAGAAAATGGCCTAATAGGAAATGAAGTTGGAGTCTGCTTGGTGGTGAAGCCCCCATCCCTTCCCCAGTACGATCTGTTAGAAAACTTGAAGGTTGCTTTAGGACATAGCTGGAGAAGGAGGGAAATGTTTGCATGAGTCAGACTCACACTTATGTTCAGCAGGTTTCTTTAGGTGGGTTTTCTGCTTGCCCCAGCCTTTCCTTCAGCAGGATGTTGTGAAAGAGTCACAATTTAGCCCCAGGTGCTCTTGGCTGAGAAGGAGTTCTTAGAAAGCTGGCATGGATGTTTTCTCTGTGTCTCCCATTTACCGCAATTACAAATAAGGGTTACTTTATGTGGTTGCTCCTACCCTGTAATTTTGTTTTCAGTTGCCAAGATTAATAAATTTGAGGTATGATCACTGGGTTGGATTCCAAGCTTGGAGTTATTTTTGCTGTAACTTCTCTGAGGTTAAAAGAAAATTTTAAAATCTTTATTGTTGCCATAAATCAGTTTCAGAATTTGCTAGCCTAATTTCAGCTTTATCTGTTCCATCTCTCTTACTGTACTTTTGGAAGCCTTTGTAGTTAAGATCTTTGAGTCTCTTTTTCTTTCTTCTTCCCTCCCTCCCTCCCCTTCTCTCTCTCTCTTTCTTTCTTTCTTTCTTTTTCTTTCTTTCTTTCTTTCTCTTTTTCTTTCTTGTCAAGATGAATTGGATTATATAAAGTCTTAAGGGCTAATGCTTGCATTAAAGTAAACAAAAAAGCTATTTATACCATCAGTCACTAAAATATACATGTTTAGGGTGGAAAATATTATTATTATGGGGATGAGCCATAAAAGTAGAAGGGATCTGTAGGTGGTAAAACAGAACTGTATTAGCCAGATTTGAAAAGAAGACCTTGAAAAGGAAGATATATGATATTCACCATGTTGAATAAACTCCTAAGGTGAATCTTTGAGCTATCATGTACTCATCAAGGTCTAGGAAACCTACCATGGATTTAGCTCTGTGCCGTGGGGGATGCAAACAAGCAGCCAAGACTTCAAGGCCTGTGTGGATAAGATGGTGGCTAGCTTGTCTTTGCTTCTCTAAAGTATCTGGCACAGAAAGGATGCTTAATAAATGCTTGTTGTATGAAGGCCAACTTGGTTGCAAAGATAAAAATTATATACATGTAACAAACCTTTTAGGACTCATATCAGTTAGAAATATACTAGTTGCAAGCAACAGAAAAAATAGCAAAATTTTTTTTTTACGTAAAAGGAATGTGTTACTTCACAAAGACCCATCTCTATGGCCCTATAGATAAAATCTGGTAATCGGCTTAGCCCCCTGGTCCCTTGCTCTAACTCTTGAGCAGGTGGTGGCATCAGTTCCTCTACAATATGTGAGAGAATGAACGCTAGACAAAAAACATAGATGTGTTGAAGTACACGCCAGGTGTATGTTGAGTGTTCTAAGGCTTCAAAGTGGGGAGGTCAACTATGTTGAATGTGATTAAGAAGACTTTACAGAGAGGCCATATTTATATCTGGAAGACAAGCTGAATTTATTTAATTTCATAATAAGGTAAAATATAAGTTATTTTGTAAGAAATTTAAAAGAAACTTGGAAAATAGCAAAAAAAGAAGCAAATAAAAATTTAACTATAACTTAGATGTAACTACTACTATTATTTGGCATGCATGCTTGTAATTTAAAATGTGTGCTTATATACCCAAATAAAATAACATATGTAATGTATGCATACATATGTATAGACATATGCTTATATCATATAATTAGGATCATGGCATAATTATATTTGTTTATATGTTTATATGTATTGCATAATTAGGATCCAGATATATACATATATATATCTTTTGGGTGTTACTTTTTCACTTAATATTATACCTAGGCATTTTCCTGACTCATTAATAATTCTCCTAAAATCATTTCTGATTGTTGAATTACATAACCTACAGGATTTAAGAAATGGAGAGGATAGAGATGGACAGTAAATTTAGGCCATTTTCACAGCATACTAAATTGACTTGTGGAGGAAGATATAATTTAGAAAGAATGAATCTTAAAATTAGACAAAAAGATAAAGTGGGTTCTTGAAAATCAAGTAAAGTAGTTTAGATCTGATACCATAGGAAAAGGAAATTCTTCAAAGTTTTTTCCTCAGAGGTTATTATGACTTGAGTTAAATCTAACAGAAGGGTAGTCTGCCAAAATTACTGAGAATAGATATGAGGAAATATATATATTTTTGAGATTAGAAAGAGAAGGGCATTAACACATAGTGTCATCCCACTGTGTGCCAGGCACCATACTAGACATTTTACATAAGAAAACCAAAATGTGAGGTTGGGAGAATTTAGCAATACCGTACTTTAATTCCATATCTGCTACATCTAGTGTGACCTAGGGTATAGGACTCAACTTCTCTGAGCATGAATCTTTTCACTTAAAAAGAGAGATGATAAAGCTTACAACACAGAAGTGTGGTAAATTCTGAAAGAGATAACAGATGTAAAGTGTTGGGTACACCCTGCACAAAAATAATGCTTATTTGTCTTTCTTTTCTCTCCACAAATGATGATGGGATATGACAGGAACCTAATTTCATCATGGGATTTGACTGGGTCCCACTGATGTCTGGGCCCTACATCCATCCAGAGATCTGTGGGGGCCATGGGAGATTTCAAAACACTTCCCAGGGGATTCTCATGTGCATCTAGGATTGAGAACCTCTGGACTAGAAGTTCAAGGAGAGAGGGAATTTCACATGGTTTATGTGGGGAAGCTGTAAGATATCAGAATTTAAATGTTAGAGAATAAATTATTACTACAGAATGGCTAAGGCATTCAGAGGTAAAATTGCCCTTGCCTAAGTCTGCCTGTGCATCCCTGTAACTTTTCCTAAGAGGGCACCCTGACCAAGCATAAAGGTGACAGAAGCCAAATGATGAATGTGTTCTCTATGTGGGAGTGCCACCAAAGGTCAGAGCCTTACCATTCTCTGTCCTGGGGTATCATTATTTACCTGCCTGTGCAGCAACCTGAGAGCAGTCGTGTGATCTGGCAGAAGTTACCTAAGAAATAATACCTAATAAATGAATGAATAACAGAATTGCTTTTGACTCAGATGGACAACATAACTGGCACGCCCAATAGAAGTCTTGAACGTTGGAGGGTCTCTTCCTGGAGCTCAGCATGTCCCATAGCATTGACTCACCAATGAGTTTCCTTCTTTAGAGCCACTGCGACCTTCACCAAGGGCCTTGTGTGAGGGGCAAGGTAGGGAGACCAATCATCCTCCCACCTTCTGGAAAAATGGAGTCAATCCTGGCAACCAAAGAGATGGCAGAATCTATTGCTAAAATGTCTCAGAGTCAAGAGCAGCAAGGCATCTAGAAGACCCAGGTATTAGCCTCAACTTCTTCACTGTCTACACTACCCTGCAAATCTCACTTCGCTTATTTGTCCTTGATTTCCTCAACTATAAAACAAAGGTATGGAGCACATGACCCTGCAGGCTTCCACTGCTTTATAAAAATTAAAAGCAGGTGAGTGCAGGCATGCAACCAAGGCTCCTTGCAGAGAAAAATCCCTGACACCAGAGATCCTTACTAAGTAATTGTTCTTGGAGGAAACTTCAGTGACGTTATTCTCAGGTCTCCCCAGCTCTCCTCTTACATAGGTGCATCTGTGAGCCAGCTGTGTATTGTGGTGTCACAGCTTGGGTGGAAATTCTGGTTCTCTCATAGATGAGCTGTAGGACTTTCAGAAAATTAGTTCATTTCCCTGAGCTTCGGTTTCCTCATCGGTGATACGGGCACCATAACATTCCAACAGCATCTCAGAGGCACCATGAAGCTGAGTGAGTCAGGTATACAGAATGCCTCACCCAGCGACTGGCACATAAGTCAGCCTCAGCATCACTCAGTCTCAGGATCTATCTTTTCTGTGCACATCTCTAACTTTACAGAATTGCATCATAACCCACTAGTTATCATAACACATTTTGTACTTTCTGGAAAATATTGCTTCTCCTGGTGCCTAGGAGAAAGCTAAACACACAGTGAAAGGGCATTCATACTGATGAGTGGCAATGATATAGCTGGAAAGGCCAAGATTTCTGCCTTACAGAGAACAGGATCTAGTTGGAGTTGGGTAGCAGTTCTCCTCCGGACCGACCGCGATATTTTAAGGAGTCATCTCCCTGTCTCCGTATTCCAGAATATCAATGTTAAAATAGGAGTAACAAGAGTTTGAAAGAGTGATGTCCATGAGAAGTGGTGTCTGTTCTATAACTAGAAGCGCAGCAGTATAAATTATTAATTCATTTGCTAAAGATTTCTTAGTAGATCAAACTCCATGTCTCCTCTTCCCACTAAGTCCTTAAAACCCTTTTCTGCACTCAGGGATTTTCCACTCACTGCTGGCAAGTCCTCAAGGTGATTGGAGGAAGGCATCTCACAGACTGGGAGGCGGAGAAGTCTGCCTTGCCCCCATCAACGCTGTGAGCCACGACTCCTCCCCCCCCCCCCGCCCGCCACAAACACACAGTCCGTCAAGAAAATAAATTACTGAGTGTGGGGCTCACATGTATCTTTGCAGTCGTCATCCTAGTGACCCCCCAGATCCTTCACAAGCCTGAGTCCTGGACGTTAAGGAGGGGAAGGGGGGGCTGTCAGAGGCTTCCAGATGCAGACGAGGGTCTCCCACGCTGCGCATCCCGAGCCCGCGGTTCCCATCCATTTATTGCCGTGGCACTGACGTGTGTGCAGCCAGCCGTGGGGCAGTGGAGAGATACCCCAGAGAAAGAAGAAACCCGTTGAGAGCTATTTTTCACCATTACATACTTCACTTCCTAATAAATGAGATCCAGAGCATGCAAACAGCCCGTCTTGTAGATCATCATCTTAGGAAAAATCACAGACCTAACTGCAGCACAAAGTAAAAATATAAATGAACCCAGAGGAGAGTCATTCTGGTAAAATTTGATACCATAACTCTCTTCTTATAGCATTCCGTCCCTCCCTAGAAGTTTCTGTGCCTCTGAGATGTATCAGGGCTCTAATGGTGGTTGAAAAAAAAAAGGTGCTAGATCTTTCTCTGTCCTCATGCCAGCTTATTTTCACCAGCAGAAAGAGATTTATTTATATGTAAGGGTAGAGAAGAACTCAGTTGAGACCAAGTCATATTTCACCTGACTCACTCCCTAGTGATCACTGATTGGGAAGTGGTGTGAATTATGAGGGTTTTATCAGCTACCTATGCCAAGCAGTGCCTCAGGCCTCGTATTTCAGAAGAGTAACAGCATGCTAGCAAGTGGACACGTGACATACCCATCCCTGCCTGGCAGAGCGCACGGATTCTCCAGTGCCTTGGCTTTCGGTGGCCTCTTACAATCTTCGGGCTTTATCTTGGTCCTTCAGCAGAAAAGCCCCGCATTTGGATGCAACTCGGAATGTTGAGGTCACCAGCACTGCTGGCTGTGTCAACTAAGGGAATCCGTGGACAGGAATACAATCTCCCCACATCCACCAGGGAATATAATATTTCACACAGAAAATAACAAAATACTCCCACGGTCCCGGGGCAATATCCTGAAGTTGTTTGAGGTGAAAGAAAATAACTGTCTTCGGGGCAAAAGGATTTAGACTCTTTAGCAGTAAACTTTGTTTGCCTTTTGTCTTACACCATCTGAATATTTATTCAGAGCTACTCCAGGTGAGAAAAGGTCGTGGCTGTCCTGCACAATCTTCCAAGATTTCTTTGCTCACTTTTTGATGGCCTGAAAACCCTCTGAGATGATAAATGAGGTCTTTCTGGCCAAAGGCTTGCAATTTCCAATTACATTTTAACAGGACACCTGGTGGATCTCTAAGCCTCTGGAAAACTGGAGATGCTCTGGCCCTGTTATCTGTACAGTTTTGGGAGAAAAGGAAGCAGAGCAAACTGGGTCTTAACTTCTCTGTATCCTCAGTTTGTGGATTCAGATATGCTGGGAAATGGAAAGCAACTAGTTTCCTTCCTGGGCCAGGAACCTAGTAGAAGAGGTCCCACTGCCTGAACTATGGGTGACCTGGTTCCCAGTTCCTTTCAGTGGGGGAAAAACTGTCCTAACAATTAAGCTTCTCTACCCTTTTATAAAATGCAAGTGCTGGAAGGATAGGGAAGACTTCAGGTCCTTAAAAATGTGAAAGGGTCTGTCACATCCTTTTCCTCTCTGGCTGAAGTGATGCAGACAGCTTGAGGGTGGGAGAGAAGAGTGAAAGGGAAGAACAAACAAGAGTCCTGATAACCTGAGAACCTGCATCACCATCTCTCTCTTAAGCCATCATGATGCTCCCTGTGAAGCTGAGGTGGATGGGAGGAAAAATCAATGAACTTGGAGTCCAGAGACTGAGTTTATGAGTCTTGTGTGATTTCACAGAAGTCATCTTACTGTTTGGAGTTCTGTTCATCTATAAAAAGGAGAAATCATGTTTTCTCTTTGTAGGTCTTGGGCTTGTCGTGTGACGGGGAGATTTGGGTAGAGATTGTTTAGCTGCTACTAGGCACAGAGCTTCCAGGCAGTTCCCAGGCTCCCCTAAGTTTCAGTGGGACCTTGTAACGTCCAGCCAATAGAATGTAAATGGAAGGATGTGGCTGATGAAAACCTCCCTGGTGACCACTGGTCCTCCCAGCATGAGTGCCCTTCCATGCTGGTTCCTCACATGCCAGCCAAACACAGAGGTTCCCATAGTCCAGGAAAAACAAACACAGAATCGACATTAGGAGTTTGGGTCCCTAAATTGCCATGAAGGCGGCTGTGTCCCAACTAAGAACACCTGTGTTGAACTTTTATACAAGAGTAAAAATAAAGTTCTTTTTTATGTTAGGTCACTGAAGTTTCAGGGTTGGTTTGTTACAGCAGCGAGTATTATCCTAATTAATACAAGAATCAAGTGGGGATAAAATGAATGTAGAAACATCATGCAAACTCTAAAACCCTGTACAGATTTCAGGGTTTTTGTTGATGTAGTTGCATAAAGTGTTGGGAGTAACTGCTAAAGTTATAGTGAAATAAAATACTACGGGCTGATATTTATTCAATGCTTATGACAGGATGCAAACTTCATGTAGTGTATTGAATTTGTTCCTCCCAGCCACCTTAAGTAAAAATTTTTCCTGATTTTTACTTGAAGAAAGTGAGCTTTAGAGAAGTCAAGTCATGTGCCTAAAATCATATAACTACCAAGGGCTGAAGGCCCTCATTAATTTCCTGTTTTCTTTTTTCTAAATCTGCTTTAAATTCTAGTATAGTACTCAAAAATTTTAAACTTCTTTTAGAGGAAAGTTGAACAGCTTACTCCCTCTATCTCAGAGGAATAGCAGCAGAGAGATGTTCACGTGGGCCATTCTGTTCCTTCCAATAGGTCTGAAAATCCTGATGTTGGAAATGACATTCTTTAAGTCATTCTCCAAGGGTGGGTAGCTACTTCTCATTTAAAAGTATGCAGTTCAAGTAATTGAGTTATCAATTTTATTGCATTAAAAGTAACCCAGGAAAAAAAAAAGAAAAAAAAAAAAAAAAAAAAAAGAAAGTAGCCCAGGGGCTTCCCTGGTGGCGCAGTGGTTGAGAGTCTGCCTGCCAATGCAGGGGACACGGGTTCGTGCCCCGGTCCGGGAAGATCCCACATGCCGTGGAGTGGCTGGGCCCGTGAGCCATGGCCACTGAGCCTGCGCGTCCGGAGCCTGTGCTCCGCAACGGGAAAGGCCACAACAGTGAGAGGACTGCGTACCGCAAAAAAAAAAAGTAACCCAGGACAGCCAAAGTCTTGGGTAGATGAAGTGGTTTTTTTTTTTTTTTCCCCCTCAATTCTGTTTTCCTCAAGCTTCAGAAATGCACTTGCCAAAATAGTGCAATTTGAGCAGCTCTTTAAATATTTTTACCAGGTGAGGAATTGCTGGTACATTCCTTTTTGTCAGCGATGATTGTATATTTGTCACTCTTAGGAGGTAGTCTATGCATGGACGGTGTACTGTTTTCACATTCATTTTGGATACTATTTGGGGTATTACTTTCATTCAAGGGCAAGTAATGGAACCAAGCGGATTATTTATTTCATACACTTTGAAACTATTGGGGTCTGTAATGAATGTTAGCCTTGACCTAAGGCATTTCAGATGCAAAGCCTCCTTTATCAAAAATCTACTCATTATATAATGAAAGAGTAAGAGGACTTGGTCATTTTTCCCTGGTTTGGAGACCCAGTTCCCATCCTTTCATGCACAGGTGTTGTGGATGCCTTCCTCAGACTTGAGAATTCTGGTTTGGTTAAACTTTCTGCTGTTCAGATAAAAAACAGCAGCAATTTTCTGCTTGAATTTCTCTGTGACTAAATCCATTGATCATCCTTTCTCTCTGTGAGTGAGAAGTGTGTTTTCTCCTTAATAACTCCTATCCTTCTCCTGGATTTCCCCCTCCCTCCCCCCCTTCTCTTGTTTGTGTTGTGTGGTCAGTCCTGTGCGCTATTCCTCTGAGAGACAGAGGGAGCGCAAAATTGAAGTTATTTTATGCTTGGGCTCCCTCGGTCCCAATTTTCAAATCTTTGTGTCAATTTTCACACATCAGTGTCATGTGGTGAATGTTATGGAAATTTCAGTGGGGTCCTTGGGAGGCAATTTATACATGAATCCCTTCCCCCCCATTACCATCCTGCTGCAATTCCTGTCTTTTCTAAGAATAAGTGGATCTATAATTAATGTAGATTTTAAAATATAACGGCATTCAGAATTCTCATAGCAGGTTTTCGATGCCATGTCTTCTTTGCAGTATAAACACAAAAGCATAAATGCTTGCTAGCTCTCTCTCCTAATAAATGGGCTTGAGTAAAAGGAATAAAAATTACAGTTTGTTGGCAGTAAAGAGCAACTAATTACTCAGGAAGAAGCATGTTTTTATTTTTCAAAACTGCACTGAAAATGGTTTATCATGCAATAAATTTGCTAATCACCAGTTAGGAAACACAGTGCCATCACCACCTACCCAGAGTGGCTGCCTTTGAAAGTTGGTATGTTACGGTTTGGATAGGAAATTATATCCTTTTGAAAAGAAACATGACAGAAGATGTTCATTGAATAGCGTAAAACTCCTCAGCAGTTGGAATTCAAACTGCATAAACAAGAGTGTGGTTAACGGTGCCAAAAGACAGCAACCGCTGACCTTGCCTTTGCTTGGTGAGCAGATGACCCCTGGCTCCTTCTCATGAAGATAGTTTTCCATTTCCTTTTGCTCCCCCTTTTAACAATGGAAGTGGAAGACTTCTAATGGAAGAACACAGACTGGCCTTAATTTTTGTCACTCTCCTCCCAAACTCCTTTCTCCCTCAGCCCCTTGCCAGTCTATAAATGTTGATTTCTGATAGCTTCCATTAACTTTTTCCAAAAGAACCTGGAGAATCACTTTCTAACCTACAATTACAGGAGTCTAGCTTGATGAACTTGAAACCTCACAGACTAATAACAGGTCCAGTCCAACATATCCTGCTACTAGCCCACTCTCTTGTTTAGAAGGTATTAGGTGATGTTTTGTTCTCCCCAGAGAAGATGGCTGTGACCATCCTAACAAATGATGTCTGCTGTCCTCCCTGCCTCCGTGTCACTCTCATCGTTACTGTCATATTTTCTTCTTAGACTTAGTAGTATCAAAGATCACCTTGTTTCTGTGTGTGTTTATTAATTTGTTATCTGGTTCCCCACTGCAAGGTCAGTTCTATGAGGAGAGGAAACCTTCTGTTTTGATCATCTCTATATCACTAGTTTCTGGAAGAACATCGAGCACAGAGTTGTTTTCAATGTGTCCCGAAGGAATCGATGAATGCATCCCTGAGTGAGTGAATAAATGAAGGAACATGTTGGTTTTCTGTCCCTACCTCACAAAGCAAAGCATTCACTAACCTCGACTTAGCCAAACTGCTACCCCTCAAGCGTATGGGTATCTAGAGACAATGCAGCTTTGGGTGTAAAAGTTGGGAGGAGGAGTTTGTTTAATCTTTCCTTTTGATGAGAAAGAAGCAATGGTAAACTGCTTGGTCAAAGTTCCTTTATTTAGAGAGAATGCATTGTGTGGGAAGCTTGTAACTGAGCCTGATTTGCAGAAGGTCACCGGATCACCAGCTCTATTTGGCAATGGCCTAGTGTCAAAAGAGAAGACACTCACTAGCTAGGAGACTCCAGTGGCAGCCCTTCTGCCCCTGGCCAAACACAGTGGGGTCTAAGATAAGAACCTTTTTCACCAGCTGTGCAACTTTGAGCAACTCATTTAATGGTTTGGGTCTCAGTTGTCTCATCTGAAACCACCATCATAACCTCTACTCATCTTGAATTATTAGAAATAAATGAAAGCATATGTGTAACATCATTTTGTAAACTACTGAGAGCCATACAAATATTTTGACCAAGTTGATACAGAAGAAAAAGGCAATGATATATAAAAAACTAAAAGGCTATTCTTCTGTATAGAAATTTTTTGCCCCCTCTGTGTTATAAGAAAGGTAGGTAAAAAGTCACCATTTTATAGACCAATAAACTGAGGACCAAAGAAGCTGTGTGTGCTTAGCATCATAGATAATGTTATACATCTGTGCATCCAGATCACACCCCAGATCTCTAGGTGACTGGTGCAATAATTTGTTTCTAGATTGGTCCATTTATTACTGATTCTCCTTCAAGAGGGGCAATCACTTGGGGCACTGGGTTGTGAGAGCAATTCTGTGCTTGGGTCTTGGGCCGGAGCTTTTAGCAGGCAGGTTACCACACGTGTCCTGATATGACTAAATTTGAGGGTAAGCACAAATCCAGGTCCAGAAGAAAAAGAGCAAGAGCAAACAAGTTCAAGGGCAAACTTGGATCAGGAGTGGCAAATCAAGCCAAAAGACCAGAGTCTGGGGAAAGACATTACTGCAAAGAGAATACAGACAAGATCAAAGAAGAGAGGTCTAGAACTTTTTATATCAATAGCCCTGAGATGCCCAAACATGAGGGTTGGGTGTATGGTAGGCTGTATATTGAACAAGTGGCCAAGGCTGATCCAAAGATACAGGGCAGCAATAACTGTGCTTCCCCTTAGGTTCTTTCATAAAGACAGGAGCCTTTTATGAGCTTGAGAGGCTTCTTCCAGCAAAACAGTTATGGAAGAGGGTGGAAAAAAGAGGCACCCCTCTAGCTCAAATATTGCCCCCACCTGAATGAAGACTTTCTTATAAAAGTCTATGGACATAATCCGAAAAAGACAAATCATTTTGGGACACACTCTTTTAAAGAACGTTAGGAAGTTTCTTTATGCAGGACTTCTCAGTGCCTTTACTAGTTGTTTTATACTAGTTTAATAATAATTATGGACATGAAACAGGCTCTTTGAATTTTGAAAAGTTTACAGTGGATTTCAAGAAGAGTGTGTGGTATTTCCTAAATGTGTTCCGACATAACACACACATATTTTTCTGGAACATTTTGTTGGAGTAGTATTCCACAAAATATGATTTGCTCACTTTGGTCTGGGTAACTGGTTACACTGATTTAGGTAACTGTTTTGTATATAGCAATGAACTGACACTCTGTTTTATTATCTCTTTTAACTAATTTTGTCACCAACACAAGGCTGTTAAGTCATTTAACTCTTTGTTTTATTGTTTCACTATTAAATGTAGGCAATTTCACAGGGACGGAAAAAGTAGGGCAGAGAGGGGATCATGTCTGAGTCAAAGTGGGTGTATTTCTCTGCCTAGAGTTATTCTGGAATATTTCTGTTTCCTGTTCACATTTATACCCAAATAAGTCTTTATGGTCCAATAACTGAAACTTGATTAGAATGTGATAGATTCTCTTACTTTTATAGGATCAAAGAGGCTTTCTACTCATTAAAGTTCTCACAGTAACATTCTTTCTTAAGTCTGTTTTCAAATTTAGGAACCCAGGGGAACGGAATTTGCTGAAAGTCTACATCATTTAGAGAATATTTAAGCTGCATTACATTACATCAAGTTCGTCTCCTCTTTGCTTCCATTTTGATTCTCCTCTTGAATAATTATTACTTTGAAAATGAGGAACTGACCTTTTCCTTCTTTCCTGGTTTAGTGCAAGAAGATGGAATTAATCCTTTGACAGGAAATCAGAACTGTAAATTCTAAGACCCTAATCCAACACATCCCTGTCTCAATTACGGGATAGCCTCTCACTGGTTTCTCACTGCAGTTTTCTCATTCATAAAATGGTACTAATGCCCCGAACCTACAATATGGATAGATGAACAAAATGTGTGCTTTCACTTCTATTTGCCTTGAAATATTCTGCAAAACCAAATGAATACTTTACTCATGACAATTATCAGTAAAAATAAGGGGATGCAGCACAGTGTGGTATTTAAGGGGAACAGATTCTGGAGTTCAATTGCCTGGATCTACCTTCTGCCCCCGCAAGATTTTGCATAAGCCATTGACCTTTCTGTGCCTCAGTCTTATTTTCTATAAAATGAGTTGTAGTCATAATTCTTATCTTGTAAGGTTATCATCGGGTTTAAAGATAATCCACGTAAAGCGATTAGGGACATAAGCACTTGACAGCATTAGCTACATCACTACCACTTTTACTGGTAAGTTTCACCTACTTTTCCTATCAGAAGTTTGTGAAATCCAAACATGTAGAAACATGGAGGTAGTTCCCTCAAGCATTAAAACGTTTAAGCATTAAACGGTTTGTTACCATTAGAGAACACATATGTAATAATACAACATCTTTTGCTCTATCCTAAGTATCTGTTGACTCAGTAAGTGAATTCCTTACTTCCACCTCTAATTTCAGATCCTTGCAAGCATGCAGAATATCATATGACTATGTCTTATTAATTTTCTCTTTCTTTTTTTTCCCTAGGATGGGCTAAAAATCAGGACAAATGTAGTCTGTGTCAGAAAGAATTTACCTACGTGTATATAATTGGTCTGAACAAACGTATGAGAAACAGATTTCTTTTTGCAACGTGTAAGGACAACCACCAGGTCCTCTTTCTTTCCAGCTGGAAGGGCTCATGAGCTGCTAGCTTTGCAGGCTCAGCTTGACATCTCCACTTCCAGGCCAGCTAGTAGTCACTGACGATAAACCTAATGAGAGGGAGAGGGGTCGGTGCAGAGGAAGGAGGCCAGGGTGGGTGATGAGAGGGAAGAGACAGCACTGAGGGAAGTGCAGAAAATAATGAGCCTTAATGCCTTCGACATTGAGGCACCTGCTAAAGGCACAGTGCCGTGCAGCCGACAACCGCTTTTCCAGAGGCAGACGTGTCACTCCCCTTTCCCTGAATCTAAGCAGCTTCCAGCTACCCAATAAACCAGGGAGTCTGATAGGTGCCTCCAGGGCCCTGCAGAATCCTGCACATCACAGAAAGCCACAAGGCAGGATTTCGTTTTGAAGCAATCAACTGGGGAAGTTAAACATCTCTGATTATGTAAAAGGGAGGGCTGTGTGCTCATTGCCTGAGTCAGTGTGCCTCAGGCATGGCTACGTGTGTATGAAGAGAGAAAGCTATAAGTACAGATATAATTATAGATACAAAGGTGTAACTATGAACCTAAATATATCATCTATCATTTATTTTTCCGTCTATCCATCCATGTATCCATCCATCCACCCACCTGTCCATCCATCCATCCATCCATCTGTCTGTCCGTCCATCCATCCACCCACCCATCCATCCATCCATCCATCTGTCCGTCCGTCCATCCATCCATCCATCATCTATTGTCTCTCTCCTCCTTTCTTTACATCACTTTTAAACAGAGCTCTCTTTGGTCTCTGCAGTGAAGGACTCACTCAGGTGCTACTCAACACAACCAGCTAGTTTGGCCCTCCCATGCAAGCTGGACCCGCTTTAATCCTTTTCTTCATGCTTTCCTTTCCATACAGCTTTGGATCTTGAAAAGTGAGAATGCTTTCCTGGGCTTTGCTTTTCAGCTGTTCAGTGAGTGCTGGGGAGAGGGCTGGCATGACAACCCCTTGAGGCTGAGTCCTGTTGATTAGGGGATGGATTTTGAACAAGCAGCTGTACTGGCAAGCCCCCCTCAGTGACCCTTGCCAGTATCCCTCACTCATGACCTTCAGGGATTGTCCCCTGGGGAAGCAAGGTCAGGCTCCGTGTCCATCAGGCTGCGCTTCTACTAGCTGTGTGATGGAGCATTTTCTGAGGTTGACACCCGTGCATTGGGAGTTGGATGGAGGCTCGTTTCTCGTTTCACATTGAGCTGTCATCCAAAAAGGCCTGCTGCTTATCCTGGTTTTCACAGTCCTCCCAAGCCATGTTGACACTCCCAGCCTGCTGCTCTGGCCTCCACATCTGCTGCCATAACTTATGAACTTGGGGTACTTTCACTTTAGCTAAAGTTTGGGGAATCACATTTTCTAAACTAAGAATATAGGTCTATGAGCATTTTTTTCCTAATGTGTAATTTTCCTGAAGAGTATTCTGATCGTAACATGTATTTCTTTCCCTGCTCTTTGTACTCATTTTGACGTTAAAATAAAATGTAATAATTAAATGGACTGGAACACTTGAAGTGATTTGATTGGCAGGCACAATGACTGTTTACAGAAGCAAGTGGAAAAACTTTACTTTCTCTTTATACTGTATTCCATCAGCTTTGCCTTATAGCCCCAATTGTGTGGGTTTTATATTGGAAGATTATCCAAATAATTTCATGGCAAAGTGAATAGGACCACAGGACACGGACATGTCCATTGACACTTGAGGCTCAAAAACAAGTGTTGGTTGTCTTTTAATTAACTAGATATTTTTCAAACCATTAATTCTTTTAAGAGGCTCTTTCTAACATATATGTACTTTTTAATGGAATGCCTTCTGGAGTCTAATAAAATATAAAAATCTACTAAAAATGCACAAAGGGGAGAATTCCCAAGTTATCTTTATGGTTCATGGCACCAAAATAATACTGTATTTGAAATTAAGATTATTTGGGGGGAGTTACCTGGTGGTCCAGTGCTTAGGACTCCACACTTCCACTGCAGGGGGCACGGGTTCCATCCCTGGTTGGGGAACTAAAATCCCACATGTCGTGCAGCAGCCAAGAAAAACAAACAAAAGAAAAAAACCCAGAATGCATGTGATATTATTTTTAAAAAGAAAAATTAAGATTATTTTGAAAAATCAATGTAATATGGTTACTCTTAGTGGCAAAATCTTAATAAGGATACACTCAGCTCAGTGTTTTGAGTACAGAGTAACTACATGTGGGAATTTAGCAGATAATTAATTGTATTAGGCAGAAAAATTATATGCCTAAAGACTAAGTACAGGGGCCAGTTTGGTCAGCTGAGAAATTAAATCTAACACAGAATTTTCCTTGGTTCCATGAGGCTCTGCTCAGTCATCTGAGACCAGCTGGACTCTTGCTTTTGGTGCTCTTGCATAGCTGTCAAGCAGGTGGGCTTTTCCTGCTCAGTTGGATCCATATCCCTTGTTCAAGTTCTCCTAATCTAGCCCAACCATCTTGAATTAGGTGGGTCTTGGATTCTCGACCCCCAGTGTACTTTGTGGATGCCTGGAAGTCCCCCACGATAATTGTGATTTTCTTCTTTTTCCTCCATTTCCACTGCTCCCGATTAGTTTCTGGGCCAATCATTACCTTGTTCAACCATTGTTCATATTTCCATGAGACAGTCTCTCTCTCTCACAATTGCTTGTCAGTTACCTATTAAAATATGAGCTTATATCAGTGTCTAAAGAAGACTTTACGTGAATAGTCTGTTCACTGCAAGAGGGCTTGGTTTAGGGATGGGGAAGAGGGAGTGTGTATGGCTGGGCTGTCCCTGCATAGTACCCCCAGCTTGCTACTCATCCTGGGGATGATCATTTTATAGGATGTAAACCACTCGCTTTGGCTTATTTATTAAAAGGCTTTTGACTTTAAATTGCTACGTATGAGTACACTTTTCACCTGTACCTGCAAATTACAACTCCATGAAGTGATGCAATTATGATGAATACTATTTTGCAGATTAAAAAAAAAAAAGAAAAACTGAAGCAGACAGAATGAGTGACTTTTCCAGGATTGTGCTGAAAGTTAGTGCCTGAGTCTGAGCCAGAGCCCAAGAACAAGGATCTATGCTCTTATTAGGACTTTTGAAAAATAATAACCTGAAACGCCAAAGCTGGCAATACCTGAACATTAACTTCAGTAAGTAGAAGCAAACCAACAAACAAAAAATAGTAAAAAGACATTTTCTTCTTGGATGTAGTAGCAAAACTGAACAACAACTGTATGTCTATTGCTGTACTGAAACTTCATTGTCTCATTTATGCTCTCATCATTAGTGAAAGAAATATTTTCCTTTAATTTATGAATGCAGTAAGTCTCAGAGAGGTTCAGTTAGTTGCAAAAGGTCACACAGCTTGTAAGATGATGGATGGAGCTGGAATTTGTGGTTAGCAAACCAGCCAATGTCCAAAATGTCCATAAGACATTTGTTCCATGCCCAAAGGTCCTTGGATTTGATCCTATCCAAAATGTTCATGAGCATATTTGGTCCATTCCAAATGGTTTTGGACAGGACAAAATATAAAGAGCCTTTTGGCCTGGACCAAACGTCTTATGGATGTTCTGGACAATGCCCCACAAGGGGAATTTGCTTATCTTTTGTTCCACTCCATTGCTACGGTGCACGGATGAGCAAAGTTCTATGTTTTGTTCAGCAGCATGTGTGATGACTAACCTGCCCATTTAGTTCTGTTTCAGTATTGCTTATGGCACCTCTTTCTCAGTGCTAGGATGGAAAGGGACATTTGTCACAAGGGACACAGCGTGAGAGAATGGCTGTTCCCATCCAGTCCTCCTCTCTAAATAACACATCCAAGATTAGGCTGTTATGTGTCAGGGACCACCATATATTAGGTCTTCATATTTTATTCGTTATGTTTTTAAATTTTCCGGTCCTTTACAAAGTATTTTTATGTTATTAGTAGGTAAAAAATTCAAAATGTGAAAACCCTCCCACCCATTTTGTTCTCAAGCCACTGAGTTCCCCGGTTCTGGGGGTAATCAATGCCATCAGGTTGTGGTATATTATCCCACAGATACACTATGCATATGCAGGCATATGCAGGAATAAACATATTGTTTAATATCAATGGCTGCCAACTTAGAGATCATTCAGCTCCATTTCTTGAATGAGCTCCCTCATTTATTTCTGCAGCTGTTTTGCATTACACTGGTTCCCTCCACCATGACTTATTGAACTAGATCCTTTTGCAATAGACATTTAAGTTGTTCAGATAATTTGCTACATCACAATATGCTGCAATGAACATTCCCATTCATACTTCTTTGCACACATGCGTCAGTAAATCTGCATGATAAATTTCCCAAAGTGGAATCACTGGGTAACAGAGCCTGTATGTTTCAACTTTTAACAGATACTGCTAAAACTAGCCCCCAATCTCCAACATGGGGTGATGGTAAATTTTTTGGACTTTGATTATCTGAAAGTTGGAAAATGAAATCTCATTGTGGTTTTAATCTGGACTTATTTTCATATGAGTAAGGGCAAGCATGTTTTCTTTTTAAATGTTATGTATTTAAGACCCTTTTGTATTTCCTTTTCTGTGAATGCTCTGATTACATTTTTTGGTCCATTCTCCTACAGCCTTAATGGTCTTTTTCTTATCACTTTGTAGGAATGTTTTCTATATTAATGAAATTATTGCTTTACTAAATAGGTCTCAAATACTTTTGCCCAGTGTGTAGTATGACTTTGCTTTTGCTGTTTGTATATGTGTCAGGCATTTAAATAGATTGTTACCAATCCTCAAGAATCCTGCAAGGTAGGTTTTAATCATTCTCATGTATGGTTGAGAAAACTGCAGATCTGAAAGGGTTAAAGGCTTTCTTAATATTGCCATGCTAGTAAGTGGGGGCAGGAGAGAGCAGAGTTCAGAACTCTGTGACTGGAAAGCCCACATTCTTCCTGCCATATCGCACCACCTCTCTTGGGGACATCATCATCTTCACTATACCATGAAGCTGAGCGAATCCTCTAGGTGCACTTAGCTAGTGGGAGTCGTGAGTTGAGCAGGTCTTGCTGATTGAGTTGCAGATGTCAACTGAATTAGCTGGCAGTGGCATGTGTAAGTGCACAGCCTCCAAGTGTATTCGCCTAACCATTTCTCCAAATGTGCTCTCACATCTGGGCCTTTGCACATGCTGTTCCCTCTGCTTGGTTCACTTTCCCCTGTCCTGACCCCAGTCACCCTTCTGTCCAAGTTCGCTGTCACTGGAAGTCTTCCCTAAGTGTACCACAAGAAGCAAGTCTATGTCCTTCCTTCATTATGGCATAAGCTGTATGATGCCCTATTGCCCGGGTGGGGGCGCTTTTCCTTCCCACTTGCCTCTAAGCTCCAGAGACAAGGACTGTGTCGTGAGCATCACTGTGCCCCCATCACCTGAACCAAGGCCTGGCAGATCATGGATATTCAGTGTATCCTCGTAAAATGATGAGTAGACGAATAAAGCACATAATGACTAAGAGTGTGGGTCCTACAGTTGAATCCTGCCCCCCTACTTACTAGGAGGGTGGCCATGGGCCAAGTTACTTAAATTCCCTAAACTGCACATTCTTCATTGACAAATTTCTTTTTAAAATATATTTCCTACTTCACCGACTGAGCATAAGGAATGTGTTAGATGATCCTTGTTAAAAACCTGTGATTATGATGAGTAGGACGATGATCTCATTATAGTCTGAAACTCCTCATGGAGAATGACAGTCAGAAGATCAAAGTTCTAATGGCAGGTTGCCCTAAACTGGTTTTTTATAACTTCACTTCCCTGTGCCTCCTCTACCACATGGGGATGTTCAACTTGCTGGTGAAAATTCTCAAGTCTGTGAACTAGCTGCAGAGTGGCTTGACACATGCTGAGGCCAGTCTGCTCTCCTTTACTAGATGTTTCTGAATGTCTGGAACACATTATAGCCTGACTCCTAGTACAAGTTCACTCTATGTAATAATAGTAAATGATTAAATATATATGTGTGTGTGTATAATTACTAACCTAATAATATTTAAAAGAACATAAATTAAAAATAATATATCATTCTATCCTATCAATGTCTGTAATACCCGATTAATACCTGTAATCATAGCTATAGCATAGTAGGGATCAGCTTGTCAGATATGCAGATTCCCGGGCCTTAGTTCAGGCCAAATGATTTTGCCTAGGGTGCAGGTTCCAGAATCTGCATTTTAAACCACTAAGCTCTGGCTTAGAGGAGTTTGAGAACCACTGCTTTAGTTAGAATGCTTCTCCACATTTGCGATGCATGGATCATTTCCCCCCATATTTAGAAATTCTATAGAAAACATGATGCTTTTGACTATCTGGGGGTTTCCACATTCCGGGGCAATAGCCAGCAGGATTATTGCAACATTTTGCATGATCTATCACCCCTGCAGACCTGGGAACAGTGCCCTTTATGGGATGGGGTAGGCAAACATGCAAGAAAAGTTCTTTTTCATCCAATCTGAGCGTTCAGGTCATGTCAAACTAAGCTAATATAAATGTCAGTGTGCAGCTTTTGCTTGTGAAATCTGAGTTCGTTGCAATGCAGTTCATTTTCCTTCTTCAGGCTCCGTGGATGCTATCAGCTGATGGGTCTGACAAGCATCTTCCACGCCAAAATAAAAGCCATCTCAGCAGCTCTCCTGAGTGAGTCTTCCTGCGTGTGTGTACACCTGTGCTTGTGGAACTCACGTCACACTCTCCTTACAGCCACGAGAGCTAGTCTCCATGGGCCTCCCACAGCACCATGCTGAAGCTGTGGAGCCATCTCCAGGAGCCATCACACCAGTTAATAAGGACCACAAGAGTGTGGGGTTATATAAGTGTCCAATGGAAGAATTAATTATGGGGAACATGAAGTCCCTCTAGGAATAGACTGAAGATTTACCACTTCCCAGGTGAATACTCTGCCATTAGACTGAGGAAGCAGCTCGTTGGCTCAATACAGTGGGAGCTTGTTCTACATAACAATGGACCACAGGGTACACCTGATGAAACCAACTGGGCTCTGGGGATGCCCTTGATAGCAATGGGTTATCTTTCACTGGAGAGTAGTCAGATTGCAGGGCAGGCCAACCTTTGGCTGATGTTTCTTTTCATTTTTCACTTCTTTTATTCTTTTTTTCTTTCTTCTTTGTATTTTATACCTTTAAACTTAGCTTAGTGGTTTCCCAGAGAAAATAAGTGTCTGAGCCCATCTCAGTGGTGAATTACAACGATTCCCCAGACACTCTTCACGGGAGTCAGGGTAGACACTTAACTTGGCTTGTCAGATCCTCATCTAAATATTTTCAATCCATGGCAACTGGGAGTGATTTAGGAGAACATCCTTCGAATCTGCCATATTGCTTTTACTTCTAACACAGCTGCTCTCATTCAAACTGAAGGTTGATTCATTTTATGTGAAGTTAGGGCAATCCTCAGGCCTTTCATGCTGTTCAGATCAACCTATTAATGTGTTTTATGATCCTAGGTCATGATTGGTGTCATTTAAATGTGTATTATTATTCTGTATCTTCCCACTGATAGACACATACAGGAATAAGATAAACAGAGGAAACACAATTCAAAGAAAAAAGGGAGAAAGGAAAGAAGGAGAGAAGGAGGGAGGGAGGAAGGAAGGAAGGAAGTTAAGAAGGGAGGGAGAAAAAACAGAGGGAAGGCAGGAAGCAATAAAAAAAATACAAATCTAATACAAATGTGTAAATACAAATACAATGCAATTTACATGCAATATGTAAATTGCAACAGTTCTATTTCTGAGACTCAAAAACACTAAAAAATTTACTTGAGTTGTCACTTCTTAATAAAAATTCTAGAAATAATGTCTTCTAAAGGAAAGCCTCCATGGTATCAAGATGGTTAAATTAGAAGATGCTGGGTATCAAAATCTGGATACGTTTGACAACAAACTTACCATTTACATGTATTACTTTGGTGGAGGCAAAGGTAGCTCTGTATGTGGGAATTGCTGAGAAATTAATCAGATAGGACACACACACACACAGACTTTTCTCTCCTTGCCGGAAGCATGTCTCCAGCCTCCCTCTTGACAACACGATCCTTCAGCACCTGCTGATTGAAACTTGGTGGCCATCAGGTAGGTGTGGGAGCCACGTGTCTTACTGATGGTTTATGTCAAGCTGCAGAACAGCAAGCAGAACAAAAAAGATCTAATTGCCCTGTTCACAGACCTCCCACACCCCAAAGGTGCTGGTTAAGCACATTTCTTTCCTTGTTGAATGTGGCATTTGTAAAATTGCACTGCGTTCCAACTGGCAAGCGTAGACACGTGAAGAATTCTGTGACTAGTCGAGAGAGGGAAACACAAGACTCTTTCGTTGTCCTGTAGCAGATCAGAGTAGAGATGGTGGGTGGTGTCTGTGTGCACATGTGTAGGGTGTGCATTTGTGTGTGCAG
The DNA here is from genome assembly GCF_005190385.1 of Monodon monoceros. NCBI lineage: Eukaryota > Metazoa > Chordata > Mammalia > Artiodactyla > Monodontidae > Monodon > Monodon monoceros. The sequence continues at coordinate 45,191,535 of NW_021703778.1, forward strand.
GTGATTTGGTTCTGTTTTGCACAGTCACACAGAAATTCTCCCCGAAGTTTTGACTGCCCCTCCTGTTCTACCCACTGGCTTCTTTCTCTGCTCTAAATCTACCAATTATTTCCTTTAAGTGTCAGCAGTACACCAGACACACCGAGATGTAACCTTTCCTCAAGTTGATGCTGTTAAACCATGACTTGAAACTGAAGTCGCAGTTGTCAACGGTGACTTCAGTCACTAATAACTACTTCAGAAGTGCGAGTGTTGTCTGGGCTCTTCCTGCTGTGGCCCAGGGCTCCGGGAATGTCTTTACAGGTCATTTAGAACCATCCATCTGATCTGTAGCAAGATCAGTCAATCTTTCAGCCGAGTGCGTTCCTCTGGCTTCCCCTCACTGCCAGGTCCTTTATTAGTTCTCTCAGGGCCATATTGGAGGATGTTAGGGAGCCATATCGACCACTTAGCTTGTAAAGACTTTGAGCTCAGGGCATCACCGCCTGCCTGGATCCTGAATTCTGTCACTTGCCTGCGAGGATTTTTTTTTTTTCCCTCTGTCTTTTTCTCCTGCATGGTTTCATTGGGCTGCTGTTTTAAAAGACCTTTTAACCAGCACTGCATGCATGACATAGCAATTCTCAAAAAATGGACCCAGCTGTCAGTTGATATGGATGACATAATTCAGCTTGGTTTGGGGAGGTTTATGGTCTTCCTGGGCTCGTGGTTTTGCAGAGACCTCATCCCATGCCTGTTGACCTTAGGCGAACGTTGGAAGCTGAAATAGTCTTTGTAGTTTAGATGGATCTTAATTTTTTATTTTGGAGTTTAATTAATAAATAGTTATTGACCGTCAATTTTCAATTGTTATATTGCTTAATGAATACATACACATACACACACACATGAGTATGTGCTATCAGTTGCCCATTTTACAGGCGAAGTAACAGAGTGCTTAGGTAACTTGCCTATGATCACCCAGTTAGGAACAGGAAAAATGAGAATCTGAATCCAGGTGCTGGACCATCCTTGATTAGGACCCAATACCTCTCTATTTTCATAAGAAGCAATTGTCTGATATTTGTCTTTCTCTGTCTGACTTACTTCCCTTAATGTGATAATGATATCACGTATTTGCAGAATCTAAAAACAAATGATACAAGTGAATTTATTTACAAAACAGAAGTAGACTCACAGACATAGAAAGCATACTTATGGTTACCAAGGTTGAAAGGGAGGAGAGATAAATTAGGAGTTAGGGATTAACAGATACACACTACTACATATAAAATAGGTAAACAACAAGGACCTACTGTGTAGCACAGGTAACTATACTCAATATCTTGTATTAACCTATAATGGAAAAGACTCTGAGTCGCTTTGCTCCACACTTGAAACTAACACTACGTTGTAAATTAACTATACTTCAATAAAAAAAAAATAAGAAGCGATCATCAATACTGTAGGAACTGAAATGTTGTTACAATTATGTATGGGATGATGACTGACAATTCACTGCAACTCTGGGATACACATAAGCCTCATCTTTTGAGTGTCTGTCTGCATCGCCCTGCCATCCAGTGCAAATGCAGAGATAATATATTAGAATCACAGGATGAATTTTTAATACGATACTGGTGCCTGCCAAAAAGTAAGTGGCTTGGAGAAGCCCACAGGGAAGCCAAGAGTAGTGATAAAGGAAGGTGCCCTTCTGTCTAATTTACTCTTTCTGCCTTCTCACCTTCTTAAAAGTCTCCCCGCCTCCACTGCCCTCTACGGAATTGTTGGTATCTAAGGGCAAAGTGCTGATTGTATTTAGAGAAAACTCCTCTTCCCCTTAATGTAGGAGTAATGATGTTAGCATCGGTCCTCAGGCTCCATTCTGATGCAGGTAATTATGCTCTATTTCATATTTCTATTGAAATACGCCTCTTTCAATTCTCTCTGCAGTTTCTATTGGATCGGTTTGTCTCTACTTCCTGCCCTAAACTGTTGTACCAGGTTGCCGGGCTGCTGTTCAACATCTGCTTCCCCAAAGAACTACACTTTAAAAGTGAGGAAAATTATTTCTCTTTCATGACTACTTTGCTGAAAGGAACCTGATAAATGGCAGGTGCTGGAGTGCTCCTTTGATTTGGGTCAGGGCACAGCTTGCAGTTAGTCTGGGGTCACTTGAGTTCCTTGCCTGGAACAAAGTACACAAACGTTCTTTGAAAGAAAATGAGGCTTTATATTGGATGGAATGATTGACTGGCCACCCGCCGGTGTGGGTCAAGGCGGGCACTGACCTCCTCAGCTGATGGGCTTGTCCCAAATGCCTTTGAGAGGACATCTGGGGCCCCTCTTGCAGAGAGTCCTCCCCAAACCATTGGGGTTCCAGGCCTCACTCTCATCTTACTGAACTCAGTGGGTCAGACCTGGACCTTCTGACTTTGTTTCTACGTTTTTAACTCTCACATTTGATCGCTTCTTTCCTGGCAAAATCTCCTACAGAAAAGAGGATCACCTCCAATTCTCCATACAGAATCACTTCTTTTTATTTATTTATTTTATTCAAGTATAGTTGATTTACAATGTTGTGTTAATTTCTACTGTACAACAAAGTGATTCAATTATACACATATATACATTCTTTTTCATATTCTTTTCCATTATGGATTATGGTTCAACTATATTGAATATAGTTTCCTGTGCTATACTGTAGGACCTTGTTGCATATCTATCCTACATATACTAGTTTGCAGCTGCTAATCCCAAACTCCCACTCCATCCCTCCCCCACTTCCCCTCCTTGGCAACCACAAGTCTGTTCTCTATGTCTGTGATTCTGTTTCTGTTTTATAGATAAGTTCATTTGTGCCATATTTTAGATTCCACATATAAGTGATATCATATGGTATTTGTCTTTCTCTGTCTGACTTATTTCACTTAGTAGGAAGATCTCTAGGTCCATCCATGGTGCAGAACCACTTCTTACTATTGCCCTGAGGCACAATGCTTCCAGAATGGTAGCCCGCTCCCTAAACATCCTCATTGAAGTTTCTCATTCCAAGGGATCCTAAACAATTTCCAATCCGTTCTTCTTTCTACACCCCCTTCCCCATTCTCTAGCATTTCTAGCAGGTAGATTTCAATCTCAGTACATTTACTTTTAACTAATCAAAATAAAAATTGACAACTGATGCTCGTTCTGATGTATGACTGGTCTTGATCTTTGATTAATACATAAAATGATCTCTGTTTAAAATAAAGTCTTGGGTTAAAAAACAGGTGACTTATGTAGGGAAATTCATTACCTGGTTCAGAAAAAAAGCCTAAGAGTGAAGAAAAAAGAAAAAAAAATCTAACTTCTGCAATAGGAGATGCAAAGAGCCAGCAAAAATGCAACTATTTTGTTTCACACAGAGAGGTAAAAGAGTTTAATTACAACATTTTATTTAAAAATGTTAGGGAGTTCCCTGGTGGCCTGCCTCATGGTTAGGATTCCAGGCTTTCACTGCCATGGCTCGAGTTTGATCCCTGGTCGGGGAACTGAGATTCTGCAAGTTGCATGGTGCAGCCAAAAAAAAAAAAAATGTTATACCCATCACAAAATTTAAAAATAATATACCTACCCATCAAAATTTTGTCAGCATAAGAGCAAACATGGCTGGCAGACAGGTAATTCTATAATAATTGTAAGTTTTGGGGGGTATTCTTTACAAATTTATTTTCCAGGCATATCTTAGATCTAAAACAATGCAAAACAAATAAACAAAAAAATAAAGTCACAAGATGGCTTCTAAAACAATTTGGTCAATGGAATAATAATCTTTAGCACCAGGAATTTACCAGTTGCTGGCTCAAAAGGGAAAACATGACTTTAAGATATAGTAATCATTAAAGATATTTCAGACGTAAGATTTGTATCTGATTAGTGAACAAAACTGTGTGTACCACCTTACTCGCTCCCACCTAGACAAAGTAGAGTATAGAGCAATTGCCAAAAAAGAGAACATCCCAGCCACCTTTGTGAATATGGGGTCAAAAAAAAAGTATCATCTCTGTAATTTGAGTTACAGCGGTTTTGACATAATGCTTACTTAGAATTAGTTGTTAAAAAGGGTAATGAGATAAATCTATGCATTCTTTTCAAGCATGCACTGCCAGACTGAAAGCTTATACCATGGAGAAAAAAAAAAAAAAACTTCAGCCATTTGATGTTTTAAAGTTGTTTTTCCATGAATTACAGGGTTTGGTGGAAGCAGTGTCAGTTACAAACCCACACTCTTGTCTCCATCTAATTTTGTCTTAGCAGCTCTTTTAAACTGCTAAATCTGGTTTTCAAGGATGATGATTTTGTTTTGTGATGGTGTGAAACAGCTGCCATGGTTCTGATGAGAAGCCCATTTTCCATTTTATATCTGCAAGATGTTGGCGACATCGGGCCCAGGAAAATAGGCAGCTGAGAAGCCTCTTGCTGCAGAAAGCAGTAAAGAAAGGACAAGAAGTCTTTCTCAGAGGCAGCTGTTTCTTAAAAAGGAATGAGAGGAGAGTGTCCCCAAAGAGAGCTCAACTTGTGCAGTCAAGGTCCACGAACCAGCCTTTAGATCAGAGAGCAGAAGGGTAGCTCCAGGGAGGATGAATTATGTGTAAATTTCACAATACACTGGATTTTTAGTCCTGGAAGAAAGAGGAAGCTGGAAAAATTCCAACCTCGGCTCATCCTTGGAGCATATCAGCCTCTGTGCTTCTACTCAGTTTTGGGTGTGTGACATTACAAACTCGCCCTTCCACCATGGGCCTGCATGATGGCACAAACTAGAAACTCTGAGTTTCTGACTTCTTTTAGTAACCACGGAAGACAACCCTGGACCTGTGTATCTGTGAGGCTGGAGCTGAGTTGAGGCTGGTGGCTCCGGACAAAATCTGCTTTTCGGCTCACCACCGTCCTAATGTGACTGCCTCATTTCTGGATAACCCTTGCCCAGCTCCTGCAGCTATCATTTTCAGCCAGGGGTCACCCGTGAGCATTGCCACTCCCACCCTGCTCTCTGAGGAGAACTCGTGTCCTGGAGCTTTGAACTATGCCACTGATGGGACTTCTTTCTAGCAACCATCAGACTGGAAGGTTTGGAAGGGTAGACCTAAGGAAAAAGGAGACACATTGACAGCTCAGTGGATAGGCAGCAGTACTGCCATTCTGGTTGTTAACAATGAAGATTGAATGTTTGTCTTCCGGAAATGCTTATGTTTAAATGTAATTCCCAGTGTGATGGTATTAGGAGGTAGGGCCTTTGGGAAATGCTTAGGTCATGAGGATGTATGCGAGTAGTGTATGCGAGTAGTGTCCTTATGAAAGGGACTCCAGAGAGGTCCTTCACCCCTTCCTCCATATGACGACATAGCAGGAAGACAGTCGTCTATGAACCAGGAAGTGGGTCCTCACCAGACACCTAATCTGCTGGCACCTTGATCTTGGACTTCCTAACTTTCAGAACTGTGAGAAATAAGTGTTTGTTGTTTAAAACAAAATGGAACAGAAACGTACACTCCTCCCACTCTGGCTGCCAAAGAGCTGCCCTTCTGAGCTCTGGAAATCCCTGCCCACCTCCACCTACATCGGCAGCCCTGCCCCCACCCCCGAGAGACTTGTTAACATCCAGCACGGCTGGGGCCTTCCAGAACCCTGCTCCAACATGATACTGAGCATCAGTTCAGATTAGTTGATGCCTATACCTTCCTAGTTGTTAAATATTTTAAAAGTCACCCCTGAGTTAGAAGTTAATGAAATCACCTATTACTTGGAATATCACCAGAGTCTGATGGCTTCTCCCCCACTTCTTTTCTCCTGTCCCTGAGAGCCTCTTGCCATCGACTCCCTCCTCACCATGTGTCTTACTAGGATGTCTTCCTTTCCAGAGGTTACAGGCACTTGAACAGCAGTAGACTAAACTATTACAGAGATCTTAAGCTGCTGGATCACTACAAGCTGAAATTGATTACATCTGAGCTGGAGAATTTTGGGATAAGAGAACATGGCTGGAAAATTTGGTGTTCAGTATATGTGGGGTTTTGTGCTGTGATTCCTGCTTTGTCCCTTTTTCTCCCGTACCATTCATTGTATCCAAAGTAATGTAGGTCTCAATTATTCTTTCCCCCGCCCCTTATTTCAGATCATTAAAGGGGATTTTTTGTCCATTTTATGAAACTTCTAAGAAGCATTTCTTTTCTTTTTTAAAAATATACAGTTATTTTTATTTTTAAAATTTATTTCTTTATTTAGTTTTTGGCTGCACAGCGCAGCATGCAGGATCTTAGTTCCCCGACGAGAAATTGAACCAGCGCCCCTTGCAATGGAAGCCCTGAGTCTTAACCACTGGATCCCCAGGAAGTCCTGGCATTTGCTTTCTTTTCACTAATTAACTGTAATTATATTTTCATAGTGACACTGCTTTAAGAAAGATCTGACAGAAGTGAGTGATTTTTTTTTTTTTTTTTTTTTTTTTTTGCGGTACGCGGGCCTCTCACTGCTGTGGCCTCTCCCGTTGCGGAGCACAGGCTCCGGACGAGCAGGCTCAGCGGCCATGGCTCACGGGCCCAGCCGCTCCGCGGCATGAGGGATCTTCCCAGACCGGGACACGAACCCGCGTCCCCTGCATCAGCAGGCGGACTCTCAACCACTGCGCCACCAGGGAATCCCCGAAGTGAGTGATTTTGACTCAAAATTCTTGCACACTTTCTTGACGTATTTTAGTCCTTCTTCTCGTTCTTTTAATCATTATGTATGTGCTTCAGATCATATTTTCTTCCCAGCTGTTGCCATTTTAATTATTGTCAAATTGAAGATATGGGTGTGCACTATCATGAATAAGGGTGCTAGATTTTAAGTCAGTAGATTCTAGATTAATTTTTGTCATTGATTAAACTGGGTGACCTAAAAAAGTAACCTTATTCCTAAAGTTGCTCATGTATGAATTAACAGGATTGGAATAAAGATAATCTCAGCTCACTGCCAGCTCGAAGGTTCTAGGATTCGTTGATGTTATTCTCCTGTTCAAATAGTAGCAATAATTAGCATGTACAGTGTTTTATATACATCATCTCATTTGAACCTTACAGCTACTCTAACAGGTTGGCAAAATGAATAAAGGATCCTTCTCACCAGTTTAGAGCCTGAAAAGAAAAAAAAAAAAGCAGTTAAGAAATTCACGAATTACCCTTCTGAATTACCCACTCCAATTTCAAAAATTGAATGTCGGTTTATGGAAGTCATTCTTTCTGTCTCCATCACAGGTGTTAGCATCTGAATGTGTTGGCTGAGCTCGGCATCCTAGTGTGAAATGATAGTTCTGCAGCTAGTTGTTAAACACATGTGTTTGAGTGTAAACATAAATATGCATATAAACAGGTTGTAGGAAGCAGGGGTTGTAGTCAAGGAGGAGGATAAGTAGAAGAAAGAACAGAATTACCCATTAGCTTCGAGAAGGAAAGAAAGACACCTAACATCTATTAACTGCCCAATGTTTGTTTTTGGTGTTATCTTAATTAATCTTCACATCAATCCTATGTGAAGTACATAGTCACTTATCCATTCTGCAGATGCAGAAATCTAAGCTCAGAGCTGTTAATTGGGTCAAGTTCTCATAGGTTAGAGTCAATATTTATACTCCAGCATGCCTTTCCACTGCATCCTTAAAGCGATTCATTTGTCCTTTAACCCATTCATTCAACACATTTTTATTCAACACTTAGTATGTGTCAGGCTGTGTGCTAGGCAGTGAGAATAACTTCACACCAAGAAGGGTCTCTGTCATCCTGGGTTTACAAATCCTACATCCTTGGTATCTGTACCTTCTATGGAGGCTGAAGGCAGGAAGAATCAGAGGTTAGGGAGAGGATGGTGTCAGAGGTATACCAATAAAACGTGTGACAACAGGGTCTTAGAGGAAGTGGGGAAGCCCTGATTTGTAGCCCTAAACAATTTCTGTGTATAGATACTCCCAAAATAGCCTATTTCAATTAACGCTACGCCATCACTGAATGCAGGGAGGAGAGGCAGATCGTCTCCTGTGCTGAATGTGTGAGCTCCCACACACTGCTGGGCAGGGTAAACAGTAAAATGATAGAAAGGGACTTCTGATAACTAAAATAAGGTTATCTGACTCTGCACAGGCACAAGTATCTCTAATATTGCAGAGAGCATTATGATTAACAAGACATTTTTTTTCTATTTATTTATCATGTGTAATCCTCATGACCCCATGAAAAGGCATTTTCAGAAAGTTTTTATTTTATATTGGAGTATAGCTGATTTACAATGCTGTGTTAGTTTCAGGTGTACAGCAAAGTGATTTAGTTATACATATACATATATCATTTTTTTTTCAAATTCTTTTCCCATATAGGTTATTACAGAGTATTGAGTAGAGCTCCCTGTGCTATACAGTAGGTCATTGTTGATTATCTATTTTTAAAAAAAATTTTATTTGAGTATAGTTGCTTAACAATGTTGTGTTAGTTTCAGGTGTACAGCAAAGTGAATCAGTTATACATATACATATATCCACTTTTTTGTTTTTTAGATTCCTTTCCCATATAGGCCATTACAGAGTATTGAGTAGAGTTCCCTGTGCTATACAGCAGGTTCTTATTAGCTACCTATTTTATATATAGTAGCATGTATATGTTAATCCCAACCTCCTAATTTATCCCTCCCCCCCCACCTCTCCCCTTTGGGAGATGTTTGTTTTCTAAGTTTGTGAATCTGTTTCTGTTTTGTAAATAAGTTCATTTGTATCATTTTTTAGATTCCACATATAAGTGATATCAATGATATTTGTCTTTCTCTGACTTACTTCACTTAGTATGATAATATCTAGGTCCATCCATGTTGCTGCAAATGACATTATTTCATTTTTTTTAAGGCTGAGTGGTATTCCATTGCATATGTGTACCACATCTTCTTTATCCATTCATCTGTTGATGGACATTAGGTTGCTTCTATGTCTTGGCTATTGTAAATAGTGCTGCAATGAACATTGGGGTTGATGTATCTTTTCAAAGTATTCTCTGGATATATGCCCAGGAATGGGACTGCTGGATCATATGGCAACTCTATTTTTAGTTTCTTATGGAACCTCCATACTGTTCTCCATAGTGGCTATACCAATTTACATTCCCACCAACAATGTCCCAATTTACATTCCCACCAATAGTGTAGGAGCATTCCTGAGAAGACATTTTGAAGATGGGGTAACTAAGCCACTCTGAGGCTAAATACCTCATCCAATATCACGCAGCTCAAAAGTGGCAGAACCAAGCTTCAAAAACCATGCCCTTCATGATACCACACTGGCTCAGAAAAACCAAGATTGGTCGCTACTTTATAAGTGCCTGCTTTATAAGTCTATTTTAATTCACTTGGTTGGAGCATAATGATGATACTAGTGTTGTTACATTCTTTTTCTAATTTCTGTTGTTCACCATCCTCGGTCAATATATGCACCCTTAATAAGATCAATATATGCCTTTGGTTGTGTACAAGAGTACAAGAGTGTGAAAGAGGCTGATCACTACCAGACAACCCCAACAATGGTATCCACCAAAGATTTCAACACGAGTCAGTGCCTTCACTTCCATATTCCAAAGCCAGCACTCATCTTTACACAAGTGATCTTCCTCTGGGAGAAATCAATACCCTACCTACAGTCAGTAAAAAAATAATGCTAGTAAAGCAACTTAGTGTAAGGCTGGGAGCCAATGAGCAATCAACTTCTCATGTACCCACAGCAAACTGATGACAGTTATATGGCCAGTAGTTAAAACAAGGCATTTTGTGAAATTAGCATTTCCATAGAGGCTTTTAATTTGGTCTTATTGGCTGTCTCATCTGAGCAGGACAAATTTAGAGTGAACATAGACTGCAAGTAGAGATATTCCATATTACAGTTATGAGAAAAGAGCCGATTATTCTCAGGCAACATAACAGAAAATTGTGCAGCTAGATATGGCCACTGGATTAAGGATAGTCAGCATCTCCCAAATACTCAGCATGTGCTAAGCACTCTGCTGGAAAACTACGGGGGAGGCAAAGATATATAAGCCTTGATTCTCGTTCCTCAAAAGAAGGTTTAGAAAAACTCAGTAGTGCACCAGGCTTTTTAGGAGGTGGGCAGCTACCAAAAGAAGAGTGCACTGTTCTGACAGAGGCTGAATCCTAGCTCTGCTATGCACCACCATGTGATCCTGGAGAAACTACCTTAAGTTCCTTGACCTCCAACTTCTCAAGGGTGATATCTACCTTGAAGATATGTAACAGGTGTCTGCCAATAGTAGCAATTAAAGTGATGGTTAACTTCTTGTTATTATTTTACTCCAAAGAATATTGGTGGCAGGGAAGCAGTGATGGAACTTCATCAAGTTGGAACCAAGGACAAAAAATTTAAATTTGTCCAGGGACTTTCCTCACTGAAATTCCCTTTTTTTTTTCTTTGGTAATTTTTTTCTTAACATTTTTATTGGAGTATAATTGGTTTACAATGGTGTGTTAGTTTCTGCTTTATAACAAAGTGAATCAGTTATACATATACGTATATCCCCATATCCCCTCCCTCTTGCGTCTCCCTCCCTCCCACTCTCCCTATCCCACCCCTCTAGGTGGTCACAAAGCACTGAGCTGATCTCCCTGTGCTATGTGACTGCTTCCCACTAGCTATCTATTTTACATTTGGTCGTGTATATAAAAAATGGTCATGAAGAACCTAGGGGCAATACAGGAATAAAGACGCAGACCTACTAGAGAATGGACTTGAGGACACGGGGAGGGGAAAGGGTAAGCTGGGACAAAGTGAGAGAGTGGTAGTGTATATATATAGACATATATGAAGTTCCATTTTTTTTTGTTTTGACTGCATCTGTAGTCTTAGAGTCTCTCTGTTTTTGTCAATTTAGGTGCCATGCACCAAGAGTCGGGTTAGAAGACTCTCTGGTTCATGTACTCTAATTTTGCACATTAAAACTATGTAGGAAAGGTGTGGTATGTTGAGTTGTTTTGAATTCATAAAGTATGAGATCAAAAAATTTCTCTTTTGAAAAATAAAATGTATGCTATATTCTTTATAATCTCTTGCTTTCCTGTAAAACAAATCTTTAATTTTCCAAATAATTCTATATGTATTAACCCAATTGACCCTCACAGCATGTTTGCGAAGTGGGTAGGGGAGATAGGTGTTCATTTTCCCATTTTATAGATAATAAAACTGAGATTAAGTGTGTGTTTAACCACTACATCTTGAGGTTGATTCTACAGCATCGTTTATATTCATGACTGTCTTTGCCTATTTCCTCCAGAAAACTTGTTCTACATATTATTTTTACTAATATTACTTTATATAACCCTTAATATACCTTAGCAAATATATTAGTATTAGAAATACATTTTTTCATTCAAATAATTGCCATAATGCATTAAATATTTACTTATCTGGTTTTTTTTTAAGAATCTGATACAACCAGGACTTCTTTTCTAAAACTCTTACAATTTCTAAAATTGAGACACCTCCACAGCAGCAATGGAAAATAAGTTGGAGTTCCCAATATGCACTTAATATTAAATAAACATATTCTTGTTTAGTAGAAGATAAAGATGTGGTAAAACTAAATAGATAGCATAAATAGATTTCAGAACACTTAATCTCTCACCTCCTGTTAGGTATTTTGGTTAATATGAGCATTTGTCAATTGCACCACATTTTAAAATGAAATTGGTATTTTGTTTCCCACATGGGAATGGAATTTCTAGGTCAATAGGCCCTTAAATGTCATGAATTGCACTATAGATGACACTTGTCAAAGTCTCGGTGATCAATTCAGATACAAACCTGACTTGAGGACCGAAGAGTCCAAGTCAAATTGATGTATGAGACAAAGTCCAGGTTTAGCGTGGTGACATGGTGAATGGTACCTTTCCTGGGACAAAGCTGCAGGACCTCCACTGAGATTGACACTCCCAGGCCTTCTCATTTCTCATCAAGCCAGGGTTAGATCACTTCTGTTTTCCTAGCACTATGCCCATTAGGCTTTCCATTAGGCAGCTGGGCAGAGAAAAAAAGGAAAGAGCCAACATAGTCCTCTTCTTTCAAATCTCTGTAAATTTTACCTTATGATATGGTTTTTCACACAAAGGGATATTGAATGCCAGTGGAGACCAAGCAACAAGAAACCTACAGAAGCAAATCTCTGGCGCATCTACAAGCAAAATGGGTCCAAATGCAGATGTAGAGAAGCAACTCTGGTGAGCCCTCAATCACTGAGCTCACCAAGGTAGGTGACATGCTAAGTTCTGAAAAGGGAGTTGGATACAATGGTATTGATCTCTGGTGGCCTTGGTCTGCAGCTGCTTGAAGCAGGATTTGGTTCCTGGCCAGAGACTGAGGTCAGGCCATTGCAGTGAGAGTGTTGAATCCTACCCACTAGACCACAAGGGACCAGTGGCCAGTGACAAGGCCCTGGCCCATCAACTGTGTAGAAATGAATTTCCACATAGAGATGGAAAGTAGTGAAACAAGTAAAGTGTTTATTAGGAGGAAAAAGAATATGTGTGGATAGACAAACGGACGGCCTCAGAGAGAGTCATGCCCTCGTGGTAGTTTGAATCACTTATATGGGGCACTTCTTCTGGGTTTCCTTTGGCCAATCATCTTGCTTTGCCTGGCTCTGAGTCCGTATTTTGTTTATCTCAGGGTCCTCCTGTGTGTGCGTGCATCTCTCAGCCAAGATGGATTCTATCAAAGAGGCCTATGGGTAGGTTGACATCATTTACTATGGGGTGGCACCCCCTCCCTTTTTGACCCTTGAGGAGCCTTTCTGCGCATGTGTAGTCTGGAAGGTCTCCTTGACTTCGAGAATGAGGAATATGTGGTCTTTTACCTCTTACCTGGGCAGGGCTTAGCTTCTCCTCCCACCTGCTATTTTGGAGTATCTGTCCACAAGGGACAAACTCCAGCTGCTCAGCCTGGGGCCCATCTATCTCCTGCCTCAGTTTGAGCCTCTGGAACACAGGAGCCATCTTTACAAAGTGATACTATTTTTAGGGAGCGTTTACTAGTTGTCACACACTTAATAAGACTTTTATATTTATTATCTCAAAAAATACTCACATAGGCTCCCTAAGTTAGGTACTGGTATTATTTTTGCTCTAAAGATGAAGAAAGCAAGTCCTGAGGTCCATGACCAGGAAAGCTGGGATGTGAAAGCAGAGCTCTCTGACTCCAGATTGTTAACCATGGCGTCCTATCTTTTTTTCCGCCTCTGTACACTCCATAGTATTTTACACAGTAGGACTCAGAGGACTGGATTGGGTGGAAATAAATGAAATTTAAAAGTTTCATTTGAAATCAGAATCTAACAAGATCACAAGGTTACTCTCAACAGGAAGAATTTCCAAGGAAACATCTTTAATCCACATCTTAGAATTGAAGAATAACTTTCCTCTTTCATTCATTCATTTACTGATAAATAAAAAAAAATATGTATTTTGTGCCTACTTGGTGCTAGATTTGCTGATGTTGGGGGATCATTGTGGCAAATGAAACAGGCAAGGTCTCTGTTTCCATGTGGTTTGGTTCCAGTGGGGAAGGTGGCAGTTGTGGTTAGGTGCTATAAAGGAAATAATCAGAGTTATGACTTAGAGATTTACTTGGGGAGGTGTTTTTAGACAGGATATTGAAGGAAGTCTTCTTTGAGGTGACACTTGCATTAGGACCAAAACAAGAAAGAACCAGGCATGAGAAGAGCTGGGAAAAGCTTTCCAAATGTAGAGAAAACAGCAAGTGAAAAGGTCCTGAGGCAGAAACAATGTAGGTGTGAACAAAGACTAGAAAAGGCCAAGTGGCTGGCAGGTCCCAAGTGAGGAAGAAAGCAGATACACAGAGAATCCGAGAGGGAACAGGGACCAAATGAGGCACGACCTCCTGGGCCAGAAGTCTGGAGGGTATTGTGAGTGCAGTGCAAACCTTTGAAAGAATTTTAAGCCAGAAAGTGATGGAATCTTGTTGGTAGGCTACTGACAGAGTTATGATTACCTAATGAGAGGACATAAATTTAAATTAACAAATAACTGCCTACCTATCTACATAAATACATACATACATACATAAATAAAGTTCAGGACACAGCCCTAGAGAGCCACCAACATAGAGAGATTGGCAGAGGAGGTGACACAAACCAAAAAGAATGGAAAATATTGTACAGTGAAAAAAGAGGGCACCTAAAATAGAGCTGCCATGTGACCTTCTAGGAGAGGATACTGGAGAAGGTAAGTCATGATTGGCTTTGGAAATGAAGATGCACACTCAGTGAAGGAATTTTCTAGAATGTCTGGGCAATGTGGAGTGCATTCTACTGAGAAGGTAAACAGTAAAGTCGATGTCTGTCAAAATTCCATAACAAAGGAGGCTCTTTGTTATGCAATAAGCAAGTTTGTCACTTTTCAGGGCTACCTTTAGTTGGTCCTCTGAATTTTATTTGTACTTATGGCTTCTTTCGGTTCCTGTATAAACAAATTATAATTTTTTGGAATGCTCTGCTTGTTATGCATCCTCTTTCTGTTCAGTGGGAAAGATATGCCATCCTATTATTAATTAGATCCCTAGCATTCCTAAACAAGGCTTTCCCTTTATCGGCATATTTTGCAGTCCCTCTGCATTTTCTTTGAATGGTTTCTCTACGTTGGCTGATAATTCATGTTGTCCAGACGTTGGACCATTCAATGCGCAGTTGCCCATCAGAAGATAAAGCATCATGTTTCTATGAAGTTTCACCAGGAAGGGCACTTGCAGAAGAAATCTGGGTTTGGGTTTAGGATGCCTCTTGGAAGGCTCCAAACAATGTCAGGGAAAGTGGATGGCAGGATAATGGGTGGAGGGTGGGAGTGGAGGAGGGGTTCTTAGATGACAGGTTGCTGAATCGGGAACCCTGAGACTTGTGAAGTACTCTGTCAGGAACATTAAGTATCCAAAAGTGATAAAGCTTCAATTTGCTAGTCCATTAGACTAATTACTGCAATAATTAAGTAACTACTTGATTAGAACTAATGGGTACCTAATTATCCAGGAGAAAAGTATCAGGTGGCAATTATCAGGTGGCAATTAATAGACTGGAGTTAATGTCTTAGCACTGTCTTTGTATGAATTCATAAGCAAGGTAAAGAAAACAAACAATAACTTATTAATATTTATTGATGCCACAGTATTTTTCAGCTTGTTTCATTTACACAGAACCAATTAGTGGAGAGACCATTAGAGTTGCAGGATATAAAGGGACCGAAGCACAGTTAGCTTTTTAAAGGTACAAGATCTCATTAGCAATAACGACTAACATTTAACCAGAACCAACCTGTGATATTAGCTTTGTTGCTGTGAATTTATTGAAAGGGGATCACAGAGGTGAAAAATCAATAGTCATGATAAAATCTGTGGGAAATTGGATAATGTACTGAAGTCAAGGGCCTTACTAAAGATTTTTCTTGGTCCACTGGAAACCTCGCATCTATTTTCCCCATGGTACTTTCAAATGGCTGGGGAGAGAGATGGATGGGAAGAAATGTAACTTATTAGAAAACAAACTTTTCTTACGAGCACATACCACAAAGAAGCCTCAGATTTCTCACAGTATGAATGGTTATCTCTCTAAGCCAGTGTTTGTGAAGCACTGACTATGACCTGCTGCTAATATCAGAAAATATGTCATGGAAATAAAATGTTAGAACAAGACTTTCATCTATAGCAGCATTGTTCTATGGGTATAGTCCTGCCTCCTACAAAACCACATTGCTACAAAGCATCAGGCAGTGTTTGAAATGTATGACTCAAGTTTAGAGGAGAAAACAGGTCAGCTATTTATTTATTTATTCTTTAATTCAGAAAAACACATGCTACAAGGTTGTAAGGCTTCTGGGCAAACATAAGAACAAGAGCTGAACTGCAGGATCATGAGACTGAAAAAATCTTTTACCGAACATTCGGAGTTGAACATTTCAGCTGCTTAATGAAAATAAAAGCTACATGCTTCTTATTTTCTTTTCTAGCTTCAATGAAGTCTTTTTTCAAGACAACTATTTTTAAAAATTCAGGAGAGGTTTGGACCTGTGTTAAATTTATTAACATTTTAAAAGTCATATAATTAACCCTGCAGTAGAGGAAAACCCCATCTACTTTTATTTTATTTCCCCGCCCAGTATAAATAATTGAAATGGGTTTTAATCATATTTGAGGGGAAAAAAACCAATCACCTTATATGAGAATGCATACAATGACAAATGGAGATAAATCTAAAATTTATAGAAAGGGAGCATTTGCATAACTGCAGAATCCAAACATATAGGGCATTAAGAGTAACAATTATTGCAAAGGGCATGAAAAATTCAACTTTGGTTTCATGACGGGAGCCCGAATTCCTAACATGATTAAGATAATACATCATGAGGCCCTCTCTTATTAAAGGCATAATTGTTGTTAGGGGCAGAAGTGACGTTAACACTAATCTAGTTTTATATATGTACAAATATAGAGAGAAGCGAACTTGGAGACGCTTGCTTTTGGTGATCCATAGGCATTTTATTAATGTTTGAATAATAACCGCCTACAGGGCCTGTTATAAATTAAAGGGACGGATTGAGATATAAATTTTTATGAGGACTAGTTATACATTTCCATTATGTGTTTAAAAATGAAGGAATTACTGTGAGCACTGCAGTACTCACATTTATTTGCGGTGAGTTGGATGGGAGGGACAGCAAGAGGAGAGCGGCTGCGTGGTGGCAGTAAGAAAGATGTATCTGTCCCTTTGAAGAGATACATCATATGTCATGCATGAACTCTGTTCTACCAGAGATGTTCCTTCACTGCTGAATCTGCATGATTATTTCTGTGACAATAGCGAGCGATGATAGAGCATGAGGTTCGGGCCACTTAAGGGGGTTTCATATGGTTAAATCCTGGAAGACCTGGCTATTATCTATCTGCTAATGCGATAATGGAAGTCAGCGATTACCGCGAAGCAATTCTGAGTCCTTTCTCTGCTCCTGAGGTACGATCTAGGGTTTTACTAGTGGCCCAAATGCCTTTGGAGAAGCAGATCCCAGTAAATGACAATCATCCTTCTTCCTTAACATCTTTGACCAGTTTTCTCGACACTGTCCTCAGTTTTGCACATGGAATGGGTCTATGAATCGCCACTGTTTATGAACTGTACCCCCAAGAGGATTTAGGAAGACCCCTGGTCAACTTGTTCACTGTCTATGTGCTAGCACACTCACATAGATAAAGACACATGTACAACTATATATGGATACATAGATTTATGGATTTAACCCAAACCCTAAGGATATAAATGCACGTTAGAGAATACTGCTTTCCCTGTCACCAGGAGCTCCATACAAACTTTAAAGTCAAGCAGGTCTGAGGTTGCACCCCAGTGAAGATAAAAACGGTGATTTGAGCAAGCTGTTTAACTGGTAACTCTCAGTTTCCTCAGGTGTAGAAGAAAAGCTTACTGAGTTATTGGGAAGATTAAACGTGATTTATTTTAAGGTGCCTGGTACACGATAGAATCCTAATAAATGTGTGTTAGTTTGTTAGGACTGCTGTAATAAAGTACCAAAGACTAGGTGACCTAACAGAAATGTATTGCCTCCCAGTTCTGGAGGCTGGAAGTCCAAGATCAAGGCATTGGCAGGGTTGGTTCCCTCTCAGGGCTGTGAAGGAATGATTTGTTACAGACATTTCCTTGGTTTACAGATGGCTGTCTTCTCACTATGTCTCTTTACATTGTCTTTTTTTTAAGGTACATTTCTGTATCCAAATTTCCTTTTTTATAAAGACATTAGTCATTTTAGATTAGGATCCATCCTAATGACCTAATTTTAACTTGATTACATCTGTAAAGACCCAATCTCCAAATAAGGTCAGATTCTGAGGTCCTGGGGTTTAGGACTAAACATATGAATTTAGGGGGGACATAATTCAACCCATAACAAAATGTTTGATGAATGAATACAGTGAATGAATAAATACAAAAAATTCATCAATGATGTTGCAATGATAAAGAGTGTGCTTTCAGTTTATTTTCAAGTCATCATGCCCCCTATGCCCCCTATTCCCAGCCTCATTTAGCAATCTGGATAAGATGCTCAAACTTTCTGTATTGCTCGTGGTCACCCATTTACTCTGGCAATATGACAAGAATATTATGAAAATTTTTTTCATTGCAACTTGACATGAACTAAACCCAGGTGTGCTAGGTGATTATGGGCCAGTGCATACAGGTGATAGGCAATCCAGTACCCTCCACCAGCTTGTGCTTCCAGTTTGTCTATGGGAGTCCCTAGCAAAAGCATCATTGCTTGAATGATGACCAAATAAAAGAAGCAAGTAGAAGAAAAGCAGAGCTCTTGTTGTGCTGATTTTAAAGTAGACTGTACTATTCAAATGTGTCTTTTCAAAACCCAGAAAACTCCCTAATCATAGGGCTATTGGAATTTAAATTCCAGAGCATCAGCTCTTTACCTACAGGCTGCTATTTACCAATTTTAACAATAATGTTAAAAGGCTACACAAAGGTCTACCTTTCCCATCAGTGTGCAATGCAGTCAGGTGAAGCCCAGGGAGCAGGGTGTGTCCTCCAAGTGTGCACTCCCCAGCTGTCCCTGCAAAGATGATTAGTAAGGGGCCCCGGGCACTCTTTTCTCTGACATCAGTTTCATCTCTAAATGGTGCTTTCTAAGATAGAAAATGTGACTTCCTTCACACACAGTGGTACTTGCAGTTATGGTTGTCTTAGTATTATTTTCATAGGTGGAACTGAAGAGAAGGGGGACCCAAAGCAACTGATGTCCCTTGAACTTTCCTTTTTATTTCATCTCAATCTTCTGGTTTTAATTCACAGGTGAGCTGAGTGGCCAAATAGACTGACTCATGATTGCTGGGCACCTCTGAACCGTGCCTTGGAAAGCAGCAGCAATGACTTTCCCTTGGGGAGGTGGAGGAAAGGAAGTTTGAAAGTGAAACATGCCACTCTGCATAGCCCGCGTCTGTAGATCTTGTGTAGTAGGTGCTGGGCACAAAGAGGAGATGGGACCTCAGAGGTTCTGCCCTCTAGCGCAGTTACCAGAATAAGGGGGAGGGATGTCAGGGGCAGAGGCCATCATTTCCTAAGCATCAATGTTTAATCACCCTCCTCCTTGAGGGTGAGGAGAACAATCATCTCCTCAGACTGACGGTTAAAATAATGGGTCACTGAGCTGAAAAGGGGAGAAGAGTGTGATGCTGCACCAAGACAAAGGAGTGGAAGGCCTGTTGTCAGCAGATGCGTGATGATTGGACTCTTCAACAGCCATACATCAGAAGCAGTGCCCATTCACCAGCCATCTGACACAGACTGCCTTAGGATGGTTTCATAAACTAAGGGCTCTGCCACCATAGCTAGAAAAGGAAGGCGCTGGAGTGTTTTATCTGCCAAAGTGTGTGTGTAGAGATGATTGAAGTCCAGAAGATGGGAAAGTGGGAATTTGAGCATGGGTGTAATTTAGTACATTTACCCTCATGGTTGCTGGAATTTTCACGACTATAGCTCTATCTATATCTATAATCAGTCTATGTATCCATCTAGCTAGGAAATATACACATATCTGTATTTATATCATATACACATATATTTGGGCATCAGTGTTATTTCTAGCAGCACTGGGCTTTTACTTTTTTCTAATAGGGTAATAAAGCTAGAAGAGGTCTTGTCATTTCTTTGTCTTCTCATCTTCTCATATTGCTGGGATTTTCTTGATATCAAAGGGGACAAAAATGAAACATAATGTGATGAGAAAAGAAATGATACAATGTTCAGAAATTATTTTCCCTTAAAAGAGTTTGATTTCACTTCGGCTCAGGTGAAAGTTCAGTTTGGTTCTTATTTTATCCACACCATTTGCCCATCCCTTGTGACAATCTCAGCTCCCCGAGTCCCTCTATCATTCTGCTTGTGTTCAGTCCCATCTTCCTCATTCTTGTATAATGCGGCTGTGTTATGAACTGGTCTGGACTTGCCCCAGCATTTAAAACATGGCCTGTCTCATATGCTGTACCCTGAAAGAACAAATCCATTTGGTTCTTTCTTGTTCAATACTTCCAAATCCATTGCCCAAATTCTGAACTTTGTTATTTTGTTCTTGCTGCAATCTTGGAGACCAAACCTGATTTTTTTTTTTTTTAACTGGGTTTCTTTAATCCTACTGACACTCTTCTCCCCTTTTCAGCTCAGTTACCCATTATTTTAATCATCAATCTGAGGAGATGAAGGGAACCTGTAGTGAGGTTAGGGAGAGGTTAAAGAAAGAAAAATGGACGTGAAATAAAAGGTAAATTCCCCTACAGTTTTCCATATTTTGAATTAATAGTTGAAAATTTTATGTAACAAGAACATTATTATTATTATTAGTCTAAAATGAGACTTAAAATACCTCAAATTCAGGAATCAGTCTTCCTTTTATCTATGAAAATAATATAAAAAGTTTATTTGACGTATTTTTTCAGTCATGGTGATATAGGTGTATACTAGAGCCCTGCTAACCTTTGTGAATGAGGTCACGTGTGATGTGTGCTGTGAAAAGAAAGCACCTATATCCATTTGACCTCGTTGGTCTTCTCCAATTAACCAGCAAGCCCAGCCCAGAATCCCCTTGGGGAAAAGAGGTGAAGAATCATGTACTCATTGTAGTTATTCAGCTTTTAAAAGTACTGTTGTTGACTCAAAGAGTTTAATCCACCACTACCACCTCCTACTCCCCATTCTAGCACTTAACTTGCTATCAGGAAGTGAACAGGGCCCTGGGGAATGAATGAACCAAGCTCACTATTTCTTTGATGCCCTCCATGGAAGCTCAAAAGCACTTTCCCCTGAATAGATCATTTAATCTCCTTGTATCACAGCATCCTCTCTTGTGAGATGGAGGTCATCATACTAGAATATTTCAAAGGGTTATTGGGAAAAAACTATCTAGTTAGCCATTATAAAGCATTTTACAAATATGAAGTTCTTTATCCAGTCCAAATAATGCTTGAAAGCATAAAATTGTATACGGTTATCGAGTATTATCATTGTGGCCTCCCTATTTCTCCAGGCATTAATCTTTTCTTCCTTTTCCACCTCCTTTCACATTATTATGTAGAGAAATACAGTTCCTCTCTTTTCTCTCTAAGGGATTGAGAGTCTTCAGTGCTGAAGAGGAAAGCTCTTAGAAGGATCACTTGTCAGTTCAAGTGCAAAAGTTTTCAACTAGAGAATTGTCACCAACAAGTGAATCTGAATGTCTTCTAGAGAAATAGGATATTGAAGTGAGAAGTTAGATTTTTATTTTTTAAAGATCCAAAAATCTACTACTTAGAAAACAAAAACCTCTGACAAGGAGGGTCGTTATTAGCATGTAAGGCCATGGTATAAGTATCTGTTCATCCATCCCTACAGGACCTACCCAAAGTTCACAGTAAAAGAAAGAGGACGCCAGACTTTCTTTACTTCTTTATTTTATTTCATTTTTTAAATTGAAGTATAGTTGAATTACAATGTGTTAATTACTGCTGTACAGAAAAGTGACTCAGTTATATATATATATATACACACATACACATTCTTTTTCATATTCTTTTCCATTATGGTTTATCACAGGGTATTGAATATAGTTCCTTGTGCTATACAGTAGGACCTTGTTGTTTATCCACTCTATATATACCAGTTTGCATCTGCTAATCCCAAACTCCCAATCCATCCCTCTCCTACCCCCTCCCACTTGGCAACCACCAGGCTATTCTCTATGTCCCTGATTCTGTTTCTGTTTCGCAGATAGGTTCATTTGAGGATACTAATCTTTCTGAATCTAAAACCTGTGCTCTATTTTTCATGCATGCTGAAACAAATTGCCCTTCCATTATCCACTATCTACTGATTAATATAGACAAACTAGCATGACCCAAGTTATCTACGTAGTGATGGAGCTTCTATTTTGTACCATGGGGGCATGTGTCCCCTCACTGACTTGTTAGGCCCCTGCTCAGACAGCCACGCATTGCAGAAGGACCTAGAGCATTGAAAGTAGAATGTTCTCACTTGTAACCTTACAAATTAACATCTCTAGGCCTCCCTCCTCATCGTTAGTAAATGTTGGCTCTGTGAAATTTCTTTTAGAAGATAACCCAAAAGAGAAGACTGTAAATGGAAGCATGGAATTGAGGAATTGACACCGCTCATCTTATTGCAATAGTTATAGGAAGGAGTAGAAGTGATTTTACTGGATAGAATTGTAACATTTTATAATTGGGATTTTTTACTCAGGGTCCCAGTATGACTGCCAAGCTAAAATGGATTTTTATTTAGTGATATTTTGATCTCTGCAAGTATTGTAAATCTTTCTACCTATTCCAGTGAATGTGAAATCATTGCATGGGGGGGAAGAAAGGTTGAGCTACTAGGCTAGAAGGAGCTATTATAAAATTTCAGTTTTACAACTCCATAATCAGAATATGTGCATATGCATAAAATGTAATGGTGTGTCTAGGGAGGAATATCCACAATTAAAATATTAAATTTATTCCAACATATCCAAATTTGCACTAAATTTCCAGTTATTTGAAGATTTAAATATATATGTATATATATATATTACCCCATGAAAGCCTCAGCTGTTATCTTTGTGCGAAACAAGTCTAATATTCAGTGTCTAGAATCCTTTTCACCTCTTTAGAGGAACTTATTTATTAGTAAAGCTATTTCTTTCCCTTCTTAAGGCATCAAATAAACTTTGAAAATTGGTCCCATTTCTTTAGCTGTAGGTAAATATCACCAATGATCTTATGAAGTGGTAGCCAGTCTTGGATGTCTGCTACGGCAAATCTAAGGTTTCCAGTTCCTTATGGTCCCTAACAGCGTTAATCAAGGCAGCACAACTTACTTAAAAGGAACAGATGA
Source organism: Monodon monoceros (assembly GCF_005190385.1). Lineage (NCBI taxonomy): Eukaryota > Metazoa > Chordata > Mammalia > Artiodactyla > Monodontidae > Monodon > Monodon monoceros. The sequence goes on from NW_021703778.1 coordinate 45,214,508, forward strand.
TTAATCTTGACAATAGTGATGTGAACAGAACTCTAATTCATGAATTGGCGATCACCCTTCCCCCCATCACTGGGGTATTGGCTCTTTGTTTGAGATTTACCCTGTGCCATGTACATATTATAAGAACAAAAGAGAGTTCTTTATCTTTAAAAATATCCATTCAGTTCAGCTTACAGAACAGGGGAAAAATTGCTATATTTATCAAGGTTGATTTTGTTTTCCAAGTCTCTAATTTGAAACTGAAGAATGCAAGACTACATACATCAGGTGTTTCTAGCAAAATAGCGGCAGCAGCAGCAAATCATAGACATTTGTCATTCCTTAGAGCTGTCTGACAGTTCTGACAATTCATTAGGCTGAGCTGAAAAGAGGTTTAGAAAGCAAAGAAGGGATCGCAGGTAGGAGAGTTGCTTTTGCATGATCCAGTAATGGCTGATTTGTATCATATTCGGTGATGGATACACTGTTCAGATTAAACTCAGCAGGGTTTTCTCCCTTCTCTCTTTCCATGATTTCTCCCTACCCCCAGCTTCCTTCCTCTAGAGGCCCCCAGGACACTGAGCATAGGCTGTACCCTCAGTAGCATTTTATCCTTAAAGGTATGTTCACATAATATATCAAGGAAATGCTCCCTTCCAAAAGAAGCTGCTTTGGAGATGGAGGGAGTCAGTGAGGTATGGGATGATGAAACCATGCCTCGCTCCCCAATTTCTACCTGCCGTATGAATTTTCCTCATCCTCAGTCTGTGCCAATCAAAGTATGCATCCAAAGTTCTAGTCTCCCAAATAAGAGCCAATGTGAGCAGCCGATTCTTCCCCCAGCCTGCCACGATGGTTGCTAGCTTCTTTATAAATGGGGATAAAGGGTCCTTGACCACCAGTTCTGTGTTCATTACTTGTGGCAGGATTGAGAACTCATTCCAGGCATCATCTTTTTTGTAACCTCTTTGCACACTGAAATTAAGAAACTTCTCATTTCTAATTGTGACAGACAGTAATTGTAGTGAACAGGAGTTTATACGGCTCACTCCCCTTGGGCACCACAGTACATCAAAAATACTTCCAACTTCTGTTACTGGTAGCAGTAACTTTTCTGTTATTCTGACTTTTGGTACTGGATTATCCAATTGAAGAAGGCAAATTCAATTAATCAAAATTGGGACTATTAAGGTGAATTTTGTATGCAGTGCTTTGAGGGAGGTAGAGTAATGATACCAACTGTACCATTAAGATTGACACTACTAAGATTTAAGCTAATCAAAAATTTTAAACATCCAAACTACCTGTTAAACTACATTCCTTCACTTAGATGGTTACTATCACCAATTTCTCCATCACCTTCTAAGCATCCAGGGATTTCCCAGTAACTGGACATTATCTTAGTTAAAAAGAAAGTCAGGCGTATGTTCTTTCAGAGCTAACATACAGCCTAGAGACAGCCCATCAGTAAATAAAATTAATGATTAAATAAAAATTGTACATTGAGATTAGTATGACTAAAGTAAACAACTAATAGAAAATATCTGAAAAAAGCTGGTGTTATGGACTGAATATTTGTGCCCCTCCAAAATTTTTATGTTGAAACCCTAACCCTCAATGTGATGGTGCTTGAAGTGAGGGCTTTGGGAGGTACTGAGGTCTGGATTAGGTCATGAGAGTGAGCCCCTCATGGTGGAATTAGTAGCCTTAGAAGAAGAAGAGGGAGAGAGAGGAAAGGCCATGTCAGCACACAGGGAGAAGATGGCAGTCTGCAAGCCAGGGAGAAAGCTCTCGCCAGAAGTGAGTCAGACAATCCAAGTGCTGATCTAGGACTTTCCAGCCTCAGAAATGTGAGAAATAAATGTCTGTTGTTTAAATCACTAGCCTGCCGTATTTTATCATAGCAACTCAAGTTAACTAAGGTGGGTTTGCAGTTTAGATAGGGTCAGGAAGGATATCATCTATGAGGAGATAACATCTGGGATGAGACTGGGAAGGAGTCTACCGTGACATCCACCAGGTAGACTTAAGTTCCAATTCCTCTTGTTTTCTGAAGGAAAAAGGAGGCATGGGTGGCTCAAATGAGGTGACTTAAAAAAAAAAAACAAAACAAAAAAAACAGAGAAGCCCTCTGGCTGTAAGGACCTTGCTTTGTTCACAGCTGTATTCTCCATGCCAGAAAAGTGCATGGCACTAAGTACAAACTCAATGAAGATTTACTACTAAGAGAATACATGAAGGCAAGAGTTGTACAAGATGGAGTTTGAGAGGTAAAGGAGCCAGACCACACAGGGCATGTGAGTAGGGCGTAGGAGCCGTTATAAGAGGTTTCTGTTTTATTCTAAATAGGAAAGGCTCTAAGCAGAGGAGTGACATAGCTTAACATCACCTGGCTTGCAGGGTAGACTGTTTGAATGTCTTGTCAGTTGCCATTAATGTTGGCTACCAAGGGTCCATGGTTATCCACCTACCCACAGAATTTCCCTCAGTCTTCTGGAGCTGTCTCACAAGGGAAGTTACACAAGCCTCTCTGGAGGAGTGTCTCATAGACAATAACTGAATGGTAACTGGCTCAAAAACCCAGTCCCCTTGCCTTAAAGGGAACAACTCTGCAGTAGAATTTACACTCCAGAGAACCCAGTAGATTAAACCAAGGCAAGACATTCTTTGAGACAATGTTCTTGCTTGGTTCTTTCCCTTTCCCCATCTTGCTTCATTCTCTACTGTGTAGTGTTTTCTTTTGTCTACAGAATACTCCCTCAGTCAAATATTATCCATCCAAATCCCTACCTTAGGCTTAGACTCTGCTTCTAGGAGCCTGACCTAAGTCAACTCATGTGGGGAAAACAAATCACAGTGGAAAGAATGGTCCCAAAGATGCTATCTACAGATGCAAAATAGAGCCAAAGCAGAATTCAAGAAGGTGACAGTGGACTTCAAGATAAGGGAACTTTCTCTGCTGTACATCTGAAGCACAGTATTGTAAATCAACTATATCCCAATTAAAAAAAAAAAAGATAAAGGAACTGTCAGCATTGGGTAGGCTTAATCACAGATGAATTTTAAGGTTAGGAATTAAGTAGGAAGGATTTTGAGTGCCATCAAACAACATTCAGCTATAACTTTTTAAAAAGAAGTTTTGTCATTCTTTCATCTGAGACCATCATTTGGGAAACAGCAGAAAGAGAAAGGGAAAGGAAGAGGAAGAGAGAGAGGACGAAGCACACATGCGTGTGTGTATGTGTGTGTGTGTGTGTGTGTGTGTGTGTGTTTAGAGAAGGGGGGCTGTTAGGCAGATAACATGGTGCTTATAGGGTCCAGATTACAGGAAAATCCTCTTCAAAAAGGGTTTCCTAAGCTTTCATTTGGAAATATTGATGAGCATTTCTTTTTTTTTTTTTTTTTTTTTTTTGTGGTATGCGGGCCCTCACTGTTATGGCCTCTCCTGTTGCGGAGCACAGGCTCCAGACGCGCAGGCTCAGCGGCCATGGCTCACAGGCCCAGCCGCTCCGCGGCATGAGGGATCTTCCCGGACCGGGGCACGAACCCGTGTCCCCTGCATTGGCAGGCGTACTCTCAACCACTGCACCACCAGGGAAACCTGAGCATTTCTTTTGACTCTGAAAATAAATAGAAGAAAATAAAGTCTCACCAAATAACCAAGAATGTGGCCTTTTAAAGTCAGTGTTACTGTGAGAAAAAAAATGACAAGACCAAGAAGTAGGATATCAACTACAGAACATGTCATCTTGTTATCAGCTTAATTGAAGTCATTCTGTCATGAATGACAATCCATCAGATACTCTGCCAGTCAGTATGTCATGACATTATATATAATGAGAGGTCTCCTAGAACCCAAAGGGAAAATTTACTCATTTTTTGACTTAACTTTTTGGTTTTTGAATGATCTTGGTACTAGTATAAAATGTGTGCAGTTTTATTAAGTCTGCAAAAAAGTGGTCAACTCAAAATACTGACATGTATTTGCCTAAGACATTCTAATTTTTTTCAAATGTTCAAAATTCTATTTATATTATTGACCTTTTTATCCTCACTGGTATGTTATCGAATGTTCCATCAGATGTTTGTTCCTTGCATAATTTAAGAAACAAAGACAGCATAGTACATGAGTATTATTGGTGGGGAGAAAGCTGGTGAAAAATAAAAATAAAATGTTCCATAATTTAAAAGTGAAAGATTTGAGAGTTTCTGCTTCCAGCTATGATGGCGTTACTTAAGGCAGACCAGAATTCCTATTAAGAAAAACTGGTATGTATATATGAAATGCCAAAAATATTGTGTTTGGAGGAATCAGATAGCTGCCAAGCCAGCTAGTACTTGAGGAGCCAAGATTTTGGAGAAATGCAAAACCCATTACAATGAGCCCAATGTTGTACAGCAAAAGTTTTGCTCAGGGCATTTGTTGGCTTGTAAGCCATGCAAGAGAAGAAGCTGAGAGACCAGCTAGTAGGCCACTGCTAAAATGCGACTGGCAGAGCATGCAACAATCTCACATAGCTGCAGACAAAAAGTCAAGTTTGGGCTTGCCAAGGTATCCAGAACTTAAAAGCCTATTATGCCAGAAGAAAGTCAGATAGAGAAAAGTGAGTTTAATACTTGGTATCAGTTTTCCCCATGAAGAAATTGCAAATTCTAAAGTTGCATAAAGCAAAATGCCAGGAAGCCTGGCAAAAAGTGGCTAAAAAGCTGATAAAATTTTCACAGCAGTGGGGAGATAAAAATTAGAGTCAGGACACACTAAGGAGAAAAGGTCCTGAAAAATAACCTCAGGCTCTTAACCGAATCATCTAAGAACTAAGCCCATGCACTAGGGGTAAATCAGGGGTTGATCAAGTCTTAAAAAGTCTTAAAATTTGACTCAAAACAGCTTATCGGAATAAGATGATCTGTTCCTCCAGTAGCTGCCTGCCAGGAAATACAATGGATTTTCACTAGAAAAAGAAAAACATCCATAGTTTCTAAAGTTTTTGTGTACACTAACGTGGAATTTAATAAATATTTACCAAGCACACCAAGAAATATGACCAAGAATAAAAAGTTACAAGTGGGGGGCTTCCCTGGTGGCCCAGTGGTTGAGACTCTGCCTGCCAATGCAGGGGACACGGGTTCGAGCCCTGGTCTGGGAAGGTCCCACATGCCGCGGAGCAACTAGGCCCGTGAGGCACAACTACTGAGCCTGCGCATCTGGAGCCTGTGCTCCGCAACGGGGGAGGCCGTGACAGTGAGAGGCCTGCGCACCGCAGTGAAGAGTGGCCCCCGCTCACCACAACTGGAGAAAGCCCTCGCACAGGAACGAAGACCTAACACAGCCAAAAATAAATAAATAAATGTATTTTTTAAAAAAAAAGTTACCAGCGGAATAGACTCAAATGGTCATTTACACAATATTGATTCTTCCAATCCAAGAACGTGGTATATCTCTCCACCTGTTTGTATCATCTTTGATTTCTTTCATCAGTATCTTATAGTTTTTTGAGTACAAGTCTTTTGCTTACTTAGGTAGGTTTATTCCCAGGTAATTTATTCTTTTTGTTGCAGTGGTAAATGAGAGTGTTTCCTTAATTTCTCTTTCTGATCTTTCATTGTTATTGTATAGGAATGCAAGAGATTTCTGTGCATTAATTTTGTATCCTGCTGTAGAGCACAGGGAACTCCACTTAGTGCTCTGTGGTTACCTAATTGGGAAGGAAATCCAAAAAGGATGGGATATATGTATACATATAGCTGATTCCCTTCACTGTACAGCAGAAACTAACACAACATTGTAAAGTAACTATACCCCAATTAAAAAAAAAGGAATACACACAAATGATACAGATACTGGAATTATCAGCTATAGACTGTAAAATACCTGAAAATAAGATGTTCTGTCAGATAGAAATATTCTAAAGGTGGAAAAATGTTCTAAAGGTGGAGAAGTGGTCTAAAGGATCAAAACTTATTTTAAAAAATGAATGGCAATTCTGGATGTTAAAAAATACAATTTTTCTGAACTTTAGAACTCAACAGATGGGTTTAAAAGCAGATTGGACACAGTTGAAAAGAGAATCAGTATTTAGATTTGTAGAAAATATCCACACTGAAGCATGGAGAGGAAATAGAATGGAAAATGATGGAGGGCGAGGAAAAAGCGTAAGAGACATATCAGATACAGTGAAAAGTTGCAGTCTACTTAAAATGGAAGATTCCATAAAACAGAGAGAAAAAATAGGGCAGAAGCTATATCTGAACTGATCATTGCTATGAATTACCCCCAAATGATTAAAGACATCAAGCCACAAATATGAGAAGTGCAGAGATTGCCAGTCTTTCAAGGATCATACTCTAGGAACATAAATGAACCAAAGGTAAACTAAATCTTAACAAAATTCCAACCCCATCTCAATTTAGCGTAGTCTCTGATTTGATTAAAGTGATCAATTCCTCATCCTCTCTGACTAGAAGAGAAAAATATGGAAGGTTCACTAATGAAAAAGTCATCATTCAGGGCCTCTGTGGGTGTGTATGTATGTGTGTGTGTTTTCCAGAAAGAACTAAGGCTACAAATCAACAATCTATGTCTCTATCTTAAAAATTTAGAAACCAAACAGTAAATTGTACCAAAATAAATAAAAGGGAAAATATAAGAAAGTTAATAAAATAAATATATAAAAGAAAACAATATCACTAAGTCAGATGTTCGTTATTTGAAAAGATTTTAAAAACTAATAAACTGCTAGAAAGACTAATTAAGAACAAAAAAGAGAGAAGGTACAAGTTACAAATATTAGGAAAGACAAAGTGGGAAACACTACAGATACTACAAACATAACCAAGATAATAAAAGGATATTACATCCAACTTTATGTCAGTTAATTAGAGAATTTAGAAGAAATCTACAAATTACTAGTAAAACACAACCCTCTTAAACTAACACAAAAAGAAATAGAAAATCTCAGTACTATGATATCTTTATCTAAATTAAAATTATAATTAAAAATCTTCCTTTTGCAAAATTCAGACCCAGATGGTTTCTCTAGCAAATTCTCTAATGAAATACAAATAACAACATTCTTACATAAATTCTTAAAGATAATTAGAAAATGGGAACATTTCTCAATTTGTTTTATTAGGCCTGCTTAATTTTGATAACCAAGCATGACACAAGAAAAACAAATTATAGATGAATTGTTCTCTTAAACAGATATAAAATTCTAATAAAATATTTTCAAATGGAATTCATTCATATATTAAAAAAGATGATGTATCACACAATGTTGGTTTTATTCCAGAAATTCAAGGTTGTGTTAATTAAGGAACCCATCAATGCAATTCTACACATTAACATAAGTAAGAGGAAAATATTAACATCTCATGTTTGATAAAATTCTGCATTTGATAAAATTCAGTATACCTTCATGATTAAAAACTCCAATTAGGCATGAGATCTGAGATTAGAAGTTGGTACATCTGAAAAAAGTGTTTCCATAAAAATCCATAGCAAATTTCAGTAAGTCATGAAATATTAAAAGCTATTCCCCTGAGATCCTAAGATTGCACCAGCGATATCTGTTATGCACATTACTATTCAACACTGTTCTAGCAGTACTAGACAGTTCAATAAGACAAAGATAAAACGTAAAAAAGATTTATAATGAAAAAATGAAACTCTCATTATATACATTAAAAACTCACAATACCAATACAAAATAAACTACTAAGTCAACTTAGCAATGTCACTGGATATGGGTCTTAATATGCAAAAGTCAATTTTATTTCCACCCAGAAAAAATAATTTGAAAATGAAATTTAAGAACTAATATATAGCATCAGAACATCGAATACCCAGGAATAAATGTAACAAAAGATGTGTGAGATTTGTAAAGAGTATTTGAAAGAAACTTAAAGGTCCTAAAGAATGGAGTGATACACCAAGCTAATAGATGGAAGACACCGTAATATAAAGGTACCAATTTCTCCCAGATTGATCTATGTATTCAAATCCATCCCAGTTAAAATCACAAAAGGTTCTTTGCAAAAATTAACATTTTTTTCCCACAAATGTATACGGTAATGCAAAAGCTTGAGAATAGCAAAGATGATCTTTAAAAAAAGAATAAAGCTGGAAGAATAACACTATTAGCTATCACAATATTATAAATTTTCAGTAATAAAGAAAATAATGTATTTTCACAAGGATGTACAAATAAAGAAATAGAACAAATAAAGAGCCAGAAGCAGACCAACATATATGGCGACTTGGTTTATGACAAAGCTGACATTGCAGTATAGTGGGAGCAAAGATGGCCTTTTCAACAAATGGTGCAGGATCAAATGGACATTCTTAGAGATAAAATGGTCCCAATCCCTGTCTCACACCAATTCCAGGTGAACTGAAGATCTAAAAGTGAAAACTAAAATAATGGAGATTCTAGAATATAACATGATAGAATATCATCACCACTTTAGGGTAGGCAAAGATTTATTAAAATGGCACATGAAACATAGTAGACAAAAAGGGTAATATTGAAAAAACAGACAACAACAAACAATGAAATAAGAAAATGGAAAGACTTGAGCAGATACTTCATAAAAGAAGATATCCAAGTGGTCAATAAATATAAGAAAGGAATCAACACATTAGTCTCGTGGTTAAGTATATCAAAACTACACTGAGATATCAATGTACATCCATCAAAATGACAGTATTAAAGAGATTAATTACACCAAATGCTGGCAAGGATGCAGAACAACTGGAGCCCTTATGAACTGAGAGTGTAAATTTATGACCCTATTTCAGCAAACAACTTAACACTATCTACTAATGTAGAGCATATTCATGCTCTGTGATGCAGTGATTCCACTTTAGCTATATTCCTAACAGATATATTCTAATGTGTACGAAGAAACATGGGCAAGGATGATCATAACAATACTATCTCCAAGTAAATTTTTAATTAGATCAGATGAAAAAATTGTGGTCTGACTGATCAATGGAATATTAGACAGCAATGAGAATGAAACTCTGCTTAACACAGCAGCATGGATACATTTCACAAACATGATGTTGAGTGCAAGAAGCCAGACACAAAAGAGGACTGGCTGTAGGATTCCATCCATAGACAGTTCAAAGCATGCAACACTACTTGATAGTGATTGATATGAGGCTAGTGATTGGGAGGAGACATGAGAGGACTCCAGTGCTGGGAGCATCCTGGTTCTTTATCAGTGTGGTATTTCTACAGGTGTGTTGGCTATGAGAATCTGTCCAACTTTACACTAATTAACTGTGCACTTTCTGTCTATATTTTTATAATTCTGTAAAAAAGATTACTTTAAAATTGAGGGCTTTAAAAAATGGAAATATTTTTTAGACTTACATCTGTGTTTTCAGAGCAATTTCTCACAGATGGGGAAACTGTCATGCTTTAGCTATGCAAGATTTTTTCTTCCCTGTGAAATGCAAAAATTTTAAAGAAGGACAAAAAAATTTCAGTTTTGCCCAAGGCAAATATATGAAAATTCGTGGGGAAGAATTGCTGAAAGTGAAGTGTATATTTTCACCATATGAATCACAATGAAAAGGGGGCTTTATTTCTTCTTAAAGCTGGCTAAAATTTTAATTTTACTAACTCTATGACATGACAATAATATGATGCCATCACTCACAGCAATGCAATATCAGAGTGGTTTAAAGAAAAAAAAAAAAAAAGACTTGGCACTATTATTCTATTTACTCCACCCCATTCCTGAAAATACACAGACACACAGAGACATACACACAGACATACACATGCATGCACATCTTACTTGGAGCTTATTTTCCTTGCTTATACGATAAAATTCATGTTTTCTTTTTTAAAATATGTTTTTATTTACTTATTTATTTTTGGCTGTGTTGGGTCTTCATTGCTGCACATGGGCTTTCTCTAGTTGTGGCGAGCGGGGGCTACTCTTCATTGCGGTGCATGGGTGTCTCATTGCAGTGGCTTCTCTTGTTGCAAAGCATGGGCTCTAGGCACACGGGCTTCAGTAGTTGTAGCTCACGGGCTCTAGAGTGCAGGCTCAGTAGTTGTGGCACACAGGCTTTGTTGCTCCACAGCTTGTGGGATCTTCCTTGGCCAGGAATTGAACCCGTGTCCCCTGCATTGGCAGGCAGATTCTTAACCACTGTATCACCAGGGAAGTCCCCAAATTCATGTTTTCTTATTTGATTTATTTATAATTTAAACATTTTTAAATGGATACACATGCATATTTGGAAGGGTGAAGTTTTCACGAATTCTGAAACCCCAACTCAGCAAATATTGATCAGCTTCTTTGAAATACATAGCATTATGGAATTCTAATAAAATGAAATAAGCTAATTTAATTTCTCCATCTCTATCCACATATGTGTAGATAGAAGCAAACATATGCATATTACACACATGCTTCAGTAAAACTGGGCAGTTTATCTTGAATAATTCATTGTTTGTGGAAGTGGTAATTGGAATTAAATTTAATCTCCATCTTAGCAGCAATGAACAGTATTTGAAAATAGAAAACCGAACACATGAATCTGTTGTTTCCTATCCAGGATGTCATCAGGCATGTCCATTGGCAACCTGCATAAGCAATAGTGTCATGGCACAGAACAACTGAAACGCTGACAGGTACTTGCAGGCACAGACCTGATGAGGTCAAATACCCCGAAATCTGCCTTGTTTGCTGATCTTTTAACCGGATTCAACTCAACTGTGGCCATAGCACAAGGCTTTCTGACAGTATGTGACAGCATATGACAGCAAAATATTTTGATTTTTCACCATTTGATGATATTTCAGATCTTTGCAGTCCTTTGTAATCTAGCACAGTGTTTTCTAGAAAATGATATAGGCAGTTAATTGTCCTGGATGCTGCATTGTCTCTTGGATTTCTGCTGAATCCTAAATTAGGGAATGAATCATGTTTTGAGAGTAATAGGCCATGTAGATCATCAGTGACCCCAAGAATAGAAAAAAACAACCATGAACCCATAGCCCCAAATCCAGAGCTGTCAGAGGCTGCAGGACAATGTGAACATCTTCTTTTCATCTTTCTGAGTCTCTTCCCAACAACTGCAGAGGTGACTTCTGAGGTATAGGGGAAAAAATGTGCAACTTATCAATCTATTACTTAAAATATATCTTAAAATTCTTCTTATTCTAACCTCTTCACAGACTCTTTGGGGCTACAACAAACAATGATTTGGGAAGAAAAAGAGAGAGAGAGAAAAACCCACTGGAAAAACCATTTTTAATAAACTCACCATAAGCCCCTAAACAATTCAATCAAGTCTTTCTTCATCAGTTATTCACAAGATTTGAAACCTAAACAAAAAAAATTAAAAATGGATTAAACTTTCATTATCATGGAAATTATTTTCTAATTTAAATTCATGTCCTTTTGATGTTGATATTTTTAACTGTTCTGAAATAAAACAGATGTATCCTCTGTGGCTTCCCATTGAGCTTAGAATAATGTCCAAAGGTCCACTTCAGATGTCCTCTTCTGTTTCTCTTCTTGCCTGCTCTGGTGGAGCTATGCTGGCTTCTTTACCTTGAACACACCAAACTCTTTTCTGGAAAAGGGCTCTGCATGTGCCCTTCTTTCTGTCTTGAATGCCCCCTCTCAACCCTTATCTTGGCCTCAGTCTCCCTCCCGCATCACTCTGACTGATGTTCCTTGCCTCCCTGCCCCCTCCCCAGACCAGTCACTCTCATTATGCCATTTCACTTTCTTGGGCTCTTCTTCCCTATGTGACCTGCTCTCTCCAGTAGGATATAAACTCTTGGGCACCAAGAACCTCACCTGTCTTCTTCATTCCTCTGTCAGCAGGACCTAGAACACTTTTTAGGCCTAGAAGTGTTCAGTAATTCCCATTGATTGGAGTTAACATTTAGGGATTCACCACCCAATCAAGACCCAAGAATTTATCATATGATATAGTGGGGAAAAATGGGCTGACCCAGACTAAAGTGATCATCAGCAACAGATACAGCTTTTAGGCAGTTTCAGTGGCAGTTTTAGGCGGACATAACCGGTAGGTTGTTGCTGAATTCATACTTAGTGCTATTTTCAGTCAGATTTCTGAAGCATCAGAAAACAGGTATTAGACCTCCTTTCATTCAAATACCAAAGTAAAGCCACTTTCAAGTATAGACTAGATAATAAGTGAAAACTTCAGACTTTGTGTGATGAATTTGCATCACTATGAATTCAGAAAGAATGTAAAAGGGTAGAATATAAGTATCTAGTTTAGAACCAGACTATTTAAATCTATTTCCATGATCCTGATGAAAAGCCCTTAATGGTCCTGGATACCGTGACCTCAGCTGTATTTTTCACATCCCATGTGGTCTCCTAATTGTCCTTAGTCCTATCTCCCTGGAAGCAGGAAGCTATTCCAAAATTACTCTCTCTAAAGCTTCATACCAATGTAACATAGAATTATTGAAATAGAAGCAGTACATCAGAAAATGATCTTTATGGCTTGATATTTGGATCACATAGGGCACCTGGCTGAAGAGGATGAAAATGGTAAATATGTGTGCACCACAAAGTGGCAGGGCACAACAGTCAAGGGCCAATTCAAGAGCGCCTGTTTCAGGGATAAGATCATTTCTTTTCTTCCCTTGTCTCATGCTTTCCTCCATAATATGAGAAGAGTAGTGCTAGCCTGGTGAAAGAAATGACGTAAGGATTGATTTAGCGTGAAGTGCTTCTTACCACTTAGGGGTGTCAGGAGGTATGAACATAATTTTTTTAAAGGTACAGAGCAATCTAGTTGTTATCTAAGGGCTTACCCACAAAACTCTCTATGCTCTGATTTCTTATTCCATGAAACAGGAATCATAGTGCCCTTATTATGAAGTAGATGTGATTGAAGTGTTTAATGCTGCCACAAGTAAAGCTCCTAGAAAAAGGCCTCACCTGTAGTAAATAGTCAATAGCTGTTACCTCTTATTATACTTCTTGAGATGTCAAAATCATAAGCAGTTCTTGCTTTTGTTTACAATGTGCACCAATCTGAGCAATTATGAGATTAATTTGATGGGTGTAAATTTCTAATATGATTGATAGCCCCCAGCATACCAGAAAGAACATCATTTTACAGCCAAGCTGATGCAAATTCAAATCTCAGCTCAAGTATTTAATGTAGATTTGTGAACTTGTAAAAATTTTGTCTTCTCTCTGTCTCAATTTTTTCTATCTATAAAACATAGATAATAACGTTCACCTTTTGCTCTGTATGTGTGAAATAACCCATGTGGCCTAGCATGATGTTTGACACCTAGAAAAACAAACTATTGATGTTAGTTATTATTCATTAAATGGCAATTATATCAAAGAATTTTACTTCTTTCTTTTTAAGTGTCTACTTAAGAAAATGAAATAAATGATTCATACATTAAAGCAATAGTCCTGATAGTTTTATAAATGATTCTTCATGACAGTGTAGGTCTTACCATGGGGTCTACTGATTTTTAAACTTTTTTCTGATGGTATTAATTCTCACTCATCCTGTATTCCCTGAGAATTAGTATGTGCCGATACTCTAGTTAATAGTATTGGCACAGATAAGGGTAACATGCTGTTCTGCTCTTCATCAGTATAGAATGAACACCAGGTATGTAATATAAGTAAAATAAATATGTAAAAACATAAGGACTTACAGTCTTCTGGAAGGAATACGCATAAATAGCTAACGAGTTGGATGATAGCTGAAATCAAAAAATATTAGTTCAAAAACAACAGCACCAGAACTGTCCAAGTTCAGGGCAGAAATAAAAAGTGGAGAGAAGAAGGAGTAAGAGTTCAGGAGAGGAGTGTCACCTGGGTGACCTGGCAGCTGATTGGGAGGACACTGAGCTGAGCTCTGGGTGTGGGGTCGGCATTGGTGGTCCAGCTTGTGGGGAGAACACAGAAGATGGAGGGAATGGTGTCAGCCAAAGCAAGAGCAGAGAATACTCAAGGTGTGGTTGCAGAGCAAAGGGTAGCATGATTCATTGTGGATGGCGGGGGAGGTGAATGGGAGAATGGAGTCATACTGGGAAGCACTGTGAATCTTAGATTAAAAGGTTTGAAGTTTTAGTCAACAGCAATGAAGTTATTCAAGAGTTTGGACAGAATGACATGCACTAAACAAGGCTCTGCCAAGATGAGTCTGGCTTCAGCAGAAGGAAAGGACAGAAGATTCTGGAATTCAGGAGGCATTTAAGATGTCATTCTGGTTGTCCAGAGATGAAATCACTAGACAAGGGGAACTTGAAAAAAATTAAGGGTAAAGCCATCTTAAGGATGAATAACTACTAATTGGGAATTTATTAGATGAAGTATTTGGAATATTGGGAATATTTGGAGAACAAGAAAAGGCAAGGAACAAACAAGACTAGTGACTGAGTGAGTTGGAGTACAGTACCAATCTCCTCTGAAGAACAGAGCTGTTGAAAGGTTGGCTGGTTTGGAAGAAAAGACCGTATGTTCATTGGAGCACTTCACTTTCCACATGATAACATCCATGCTTACACATTTACCTCTCCAGACTCAAACTCCTGGAGGAACAAAATTTTACCTTATTTTTGGTGAATCCACAAGCACTGCTTTTTGTTTTGTTTTGTTTTGTTTTGTTTTTTGCGGTACGCGGGCCTCTCACTGTTGCGGCCTCTCCCGCTGCGGAGCACAGGCTCTGGACGCGCTGGTTCAGTGGCCATGGCTCACGGGCCCAGCTGCTCCGCGGCATGTGAGATCTTCCCGGATCGGGGCACGAACCCATATCCCCTGCATCGGCAGGTGGACTCTCAACCACTGCACCACCAGGGAAGCCCAAAAAGCACTGCTTTTTGTGCAGAGTAGGTCCTTGATTTTTTTAAATGGATTAGGAAAAAAGGAAGAGGAAAAAGTTGAGTTTCAACAAGGAAGTGTTGGTTTTCCATGAAGATCATGAAAAAAAAGCCTAGTCATAAGAACAGGGTTGAGGGTGTTCATTAGGATGGAAATAGGGGCTTTCAGGAATCCTACTTCAACAGTAGAAGTGTAAGAAACATTGCAAGGAGTTTGTAATGTAGTCACACAGAGGGACAGGGTAAAGCAGGTATTGCTGATTTACTTAAGAATTTCTACAGTGAAAACAAAAGAAAAATGAAATGGAAATTAAAAGAGCTCATAGGAGAAAATTGCCTTTTTCCCCCCAGTAAAAAGGGAAACATGGATGTGATTAATGCAAAAATCTGAAAATAAGAGGATCCTTAAGGAAGAAAATGTGAGTGTACAATTTCATACCACAGATAGGTTAAGAAGAGAATCACCAGGGGGCGCCTTCAAGATGGCAGAGAAGTAAGATGAGGAGATCACCTTCCTCCCCACAAATACATCAAAACTACATCTACATGTGGAACAACTCCTACAGAACACCTACTGAACACTAGCAGAGGACCTCAGACTTCCCAAAAGGCAAGAAACTCCCCACGTACCTGGGTAGGGCAAAAGAGAAAAGGAAAAAGAGAGACAACAGAATAGGGATAGGACCTGCACCTCTGGGAGGGAGCTGTGAAGGAGGAAAAGTTTCCACACACTAGGAAGCTCCTTCACTGGTGGAGACAGCTGATGGGCAGAGGAGGGAAGCTTTGGAGCCACAGAAGAGAGCCCAGCAATAGGGGTGCAGAGGGCAAAGTAGAGAGACTCTGCACAGAGGATTGGTGCCAACCACCACTCATCAACATGAGAGGCTTGCCTGCTCACCTGCCGGGTGGGTGGGGGCTGGGAGCTGAGGCTCGGGCTTCAGAGTTCAGATCCCAGGGAGAGGACTGGGGTTGGCTGCGTGAACACAGCCTGAAGGGAGCTAGTGCACCACAGCTAGCCGAGAGGGAGTCCAGGAAAACTCTGGACCTCCCTAAGGGGCAAGAGACTATTGTTTTGAGGTGCCTGAGGAGAAGGGATTCAGAGCACCACCTAAACGAGCTCCACACGAACCACAGCTATCAGTGTGGACCAGAGACCGACATGAAATGCTAAGGCTGCTGCTACACCCACCAAGAAGCCTGTGTGCAAGCACAGGTCACTAGCCACACCACCCCTCCTGGGACCCTGTGCAGCCCGCCACTGCCAGGGTCCCGTGATCCAGGGACAACTTCCCCGGGAGAACACAGAGCATGCCTCAGGCTGTTGCAACGTCATGTTGGCCTCTGCCGCCGCAGGCTCGCCCCGCATCCGTCCCCCTCCATCCCCCCGGCCTGAGTGAGCCAGAGCCCCTGAATCAGCGGCTCCTTTAACCCTGTCCTGTCTTAGCGATGAACGGATGCCCTCCGGCCACCTACACGCAGAGGCGGGGCCAAATCCAAAGCTGAACCCCGGGAGCTGTGCGAACAAAGAAGAGAAAGGGAAATCTCTCCCAGCAGCCTCAGGAGCAGCAGATTAAAACTCCACAATCAACATGATGTACCCTGCATCTGTGGAATACATGAATAGACAAAAAAAAAATCCCAAAATTGAGGCGGTGGACTTTGGGAGCAATGGTAGACTTGGGGTTTGCTTTCTGCATTTAATTTATTTCTGGTTTTATGTTTATCTTAGTTTAGTATTTAAAGCTTATTATCATTGGTAGATTTCTTTATTGATTTGGTTGCTCTCTTCCTTTTTTGTTTTATATATATATATTTTTTTTTTTCCTTTTTCTCTTTTTGTGAGTGTGTATGTGTATGGTTCTTTGTGTGATGTCTGTATAGCTTTGCTTTTACAATTTGTCCTAGGGTCCTGACTGTCCGTTTCTTGCTTTTTGTTTTTTTTTAGTATAGTTTTTAGCGCTTTTATCATTGGTGGATTTGTTTTTTGGTTTGGTTGCTCTCTCCTTTCTTTCTCTTTTTTTAATTACATTTTTATTTTTAATATTTTTTTCTATTTTAATAACTTTAATTCTTCTTTCTTTCTTTCTTTCTTTTTCTTTCTTTTTCTCCCTTTTTTTCTGAGCCATGTGGCTGACAGGGTCTTGGTGCTCTGGCCGGGTGTCAGGCCTGAGCCTCTGAGGTGCGAGAGCTGAGTTCAGGACATTTGTCCACCAGAGACCCCCTAGCCCCACGTCATATCAAACAGCAAAAGCTCTCCCAGAGATCTCCATCCAAACTCTAAGAACCAACTGCACTCAACGACCAGCAAGCTACAGTGCTGGACATCCTATGCCAAACAACTAGCAAGACAGGAACACAACCCAACAGATTAGCAGAGAGGCTGCCTAAAATCAGAATAAGGTCATAGGCACCCCAAAACACACCAACACAGGTTTTTGCCCACCAGAAAGAGAAGATCCAGCCTCATCAACCAGAACACAGGCACCAGTCCCCCTCCACCAGGAAGCCTATACAACCCACTGAACCAACCTTACACACTGGGAGCAGACACCAAAAACAACGGGAGCTACGCACGTGCAGCCTGTGAAAAGGAGACCACAAACACAGTAAGTTAAGCAAAATAAGACAGAGAAATACACAGCAGATGAAGGAGCAAGGTAAAAACCCACCAGACCAAACGAATGAAGAGGAAAAAGGCAAGCTACCTGAAAAAGAATCCAGAGTAATGATAGTAAAGATGATCCAAAATGTTGGAAATAGAATGGAGAAAATACAAGAAAAATTTAACAAGGCCCTAGAAGAACTAAAGAGCAAACAAACAATGATGAACTACACAATAAATGAAATTGAAAATTCTCTAGAGGGAATCATTAGCAGAATGACTGAGGCAGAAGAACAGATAAGTGACCTGGAAGACAAAAGAGTGGAAAAAACTACCACAGACCAGAATAAAGAAAAAAGAATTAAAAGAATTGAGGACAGTCTCAGGGCCCTCTGGGACAACATTAAACACACCAATATTTGAATTATAGGGGTCCCAGAAGAAGAAGAGAAAAAAAAAAAAAAGGACTGAGAAAATGTTTGAAGAGACTATAGTTGAAAACTTCCCTAATATGGGTAAGGAAATAGTCAATCAAGTCCAGGAGGTGCACAGAGTCTCATGCACAATAAATCCGGGAAGAAATATACCAAGACACATATTAATCAAACTATCAAAATTTAAATACAAAGAAAAAATATTAAAAGCAGCAAGGGAAGAACAACAATTAACATGCAAAGGGATCCCCATAAGTTTAACAGCAGAACTTTCAGCAAGCCAGAAGGGAGTGGCAGGACATATTTAAAGTGATAAAAGGGAAAAACCTACAACCAAGATTATTCTACCCAGTAAGGATCTCATTCAGATTTGACAGAGAAATTAAAACCTTTACAGACAAGCAAAAGCTAAGCGAATTCAGCACCACCATACCAGCTTTACAGCACATGCTAAAGGAACTTCTCTAGGCAGGAAACACAAGAGAAGGAAAACACTTACAAAAACAAACCCAAAACAATTAAGAAAATGGTAATAGGAACATACAAATAGATAACTACCTTACATGTAAATGGTTTAAATGCTCCAACTAAAAGACATAGAGTGGCTGAATGGATACAAAAATAAGACCTGTACATATGCTGTCTACAAGAGACCCATTTCAGACCTAGGGACACATGCAGACTGGAAGTGAGGTAATGGAAAAACATATTCCATGCAAATGGAAATCAAAAGAAAGCTGGAGTAGCAATTCTCATATCAGACAAAATAGACTTTAAAATAAATTCTATTACAAGAGACAAAGAAGGACACTACATAATGATCATGGGATCAATCCAAGAAGAAGATACAACAGTTGTAAATATTTATGTACCCAACATAGAAGCACCTCAATACATAAGGCAAATACTAACAGCCATAAAAGGGGAAATCAGCAGTAACGCAATCATGATAGGGGACTTTAACACCCCCTTTTCACCAATGGACAGGTCATCCAAAATGAAAATAAATAAGGAAACACAAGCTTAAATGATACATTAAACAAGATGGACTTAATTGATATTTATCAGACATTCCATCCAAAAACAACATATTACACTTTCTTCTCAAGTGCTGATGGAACATTCTCCAGGATGGATCATATCTTGGGTCACAAATCAAGCCTTGGTAAATATAAGAAAATTGAAATTGTATCAAGTATCTTTTCCGACCACAACACTATGAGACTAGATAGCACTTACAGGAAAAAATATGTAAAAAATACAAAAACATGGAGGCTAAAAAATACACTACTTAATAACCAACAGATCACTGAAGAAGTCAAAGAGGAAATCAAAAAAGACCTAGAAACAAATGACAATGAAAACACGATGATGCAAAACTTATGGGATGCATCAAAAGCAGTTCTAAGAGGGAAGTTTATAGCAATACAGTCCTACCTCAAGAGACAAGAAACATCTCAAATAAACAACCTAACCTTGCACCTAAAGCAATTAGAGAAAGAAGAACAAAGAAACCCAAAGTTAGCAGAAGAAATCATAAAGATCAGATCAGAAATAAATGAAAAAAAATGAAGGAAATGATAGCAAAGATCAATAAAATTAAAAGCTGGTTCTTTGAGAAGATAAACAAAATTAGCTAGACACATCAAGAAAAAAAGGGAGAAGACTCAAATCAATACATTTAGAAATGAAAAAGGAGAAATGAAAAATAACAACTGACACTGCAGAAATACAAAGGATCATGAGAGATTACTACAAGCAACTATATGCCAATAAAATGGACAACCCGGAAGAAATGGAAAAATTCGTTGAAAAGCACAACCTTCCAAGACTGAACTAGGAAGAAATAGAAAATATAAACAGACCAATCACAAGCACTGAAATTGAAACTGCGATTAAAAATCTTCCAACAAACAAAAGCCCAGGACCAGATGGCTTCACAGGCAAATTCTATCAAACATTTAGAGAAGAGCTAACACCTATCCATCTCAAACTCTTCCAAAATATAACAGAGGGAGGAACGCTCCAAAAGTCATTCTACAAGGCCACCATCGCCCTGATACCAAAACCAGACAAAGATACCACAAAAAAAGAAAACTACCGGGCAATATAACTGATAAGCATACATGCAAAAATCCTCAGCAAAATACTAACAGAATCCAACAGCACATTAAAAAGATCATACGCCATGATCAAGTGGGGTTTATCCCAGGAATATGAGGATTCTTCAATATATGCAAATCAATTAACGTGATAAACCATATTAACAAATTGAAGGAGAAAAACCATATGATCATCTGAATAGATGCAGAAAAAGCTTCTGACAAAATGCAACACACTTTTATGATAAAAACCCTCCAGAAAGTAGGCACAGAGGGAACTTACCTCAACATAATAAAGGCCGTACATGACAAACCCACAGCCAACATCGTTCTCAATGGTGAAAAACTGAAACCTTTTCCACTAAGATCAGGAACAAGACAACTTTACCCATTCTCACCACTATTGTTCAACATAGTTTTGGAAGTTTTAACCACAGCAATTGGAGAAGAAAAAGAAATAAAAGGAATCCAAATCAGAAAACAAGAAGTAAATCTGTCACTGTTTGCAGATGACATGATATTATACACTTGAGAATCCTAAAGATGTTACCAGAAAACTACTGGAGCTAATTAATGAATTTGGTAAAGTAGCAGGATACAAAATTAATACACAGAAATCTCTTGCATTCCTATACACTCATGATGAAAAATCTGAAAGAGAAATTAAGGAAACACTCCCATTTACCATTGCTACAAAAACAATAAAATACCTAGGAATAAACCTACCTAGGGAGACAAAAGAACTGTATGCACAAAACTATGACACTGATGAAAGAAATTAAAGATGTTACAGACAGATGGAGAGATACACCATCTTCTTGGTTTGCAAGAATAAACATTGTGAAAATGACTCTACTACCCAAAGCAATCTACAGATTCAGTGCAATCCCTATCAAACTACCAATGGCATTTTTCACAGAACTAGAACAAAATATTTCACAATTTGTATGGAAACACAAGAGACCCCAAATAGCCAAAGCAATCTTGAGAAAGAAAAACAGAGCTGGAGGAATCAGGCTCCTGGACTTCAGGCTATACTACAAAGCTACAGTAATCAAGGCAGTATGGTACTGGCACAGAAACAGAAATATAATGCAACAGGATAGAAAGCCCAGAGATAAATGCATGCACATATGGTCACCTTATCTTTCATAAAGGAGGCAAGAATATACAATGGAGGAAAGACAGTGCCTTCAATAAGTGGTGCTGGGAAAACTTGACAGCTACATGTAAAAGAATGAATTGAGACCATTCCCTAACACCATACAAAAAAAACAAAATCAAAACGGATTAAAGACCTAAATATATGGCCAGACACTTTAAAACTCTTAGAGGAAAACATAGGCAGAACACTCCATGACATAAATCAGAGTAAGATCCTTTTTGACCCACCTCCTAGAGAAATGGAAATATAAGACAAAATAAATAAATGGGACCTAATGAAACTTAAAAGCTTTTTCACGGCAAAGGAAACCATAAACAAGATGAAGGGATAAACCTCAGAGTGGGAGAAAATATTTGCAAACGAAGCAACTGACAAAGGATTAATCTCTAAAATATTCAAGCAGCTCATGCAGCTCAATATCACAAAAACAAAAAACCCAATCCAAAAATGGGCAGAAGACCTAAATAGACATTTCTCCAAAGAAGATATGCAGATTGCCAACAAACACATGAAAGGATGCTCAACATCACTAATCATTAGAGTAATGCAAATCAAAACTACAATGAGGTATCACCTCACACCAGTCAGAATGGCCATCAACAAAATATCTACAAACAACAAATGCTGGAGAAGGTGTAGAGAAAAGGGAACCCTCTTGCTCTGTTTGTGGGAATGTAAATTGATACAGCCACTATGGAGAACAGTATGTAAGTTCCTCAATAAACTAAAATAGAACTACCATACGACCCAGCAATCCCACTATTGGGCATATACCCTGAGAAAACCATCATTCAAAAAGAGTCATGTACCACAATGTTTATTGCAGCTCTATTTACAATAACCAGGACATGGAAGCAACCTAAGTGTCCATTTACAGATGAATGGATAAAGAAGATGTGGCACATACATACAGTGGAATATTACTCAGCCATAAAAAGTAACTAAATTGAGGTATTTGTAGTGAGGTGGATAGACCTAGAGACTGTCATACAGAGCAAAGTAAGTGAGAAAGAGAAAAACAAATACTGTATGCTAACACATATATATGGAAACTAAAAAAAAAAAAAAAATGGTTCTGAAGAACCTAGGGGGCAGGACAGGATAAAGATGCAGACATAGAGTATGGACTTGAGGACACGGGGAGGTGGAAGCGTAAGCTGAGACGAAGTGAGAGGGTGGCATGGACATATATACATTACTAAATGTAAAATAGATAGCTAGTGGGAAGCAGCCTCATATCACAGGGATATCACCTCAGTGCTTTGTGACCACCTAGAGGGGTGGGATAGGGAGGGTGGGAGGGAGATGCAAGAGGGAGGAGATATGGGGATGTATGTATATTTATAGCTGGTTTACCTTGTTATACAGCAGAAACTAACACACCATTTTAAAGGAATTATACTCCAATACATATGTTAAAAAAAAAAGAGAGAATCACTAATTTCTCTATGACAGAAAAGAATGAATAAAAAATAGATCCAGAGAGATGGTGATTAGAGAAAGAGGAGATTCCTTAAATGTAATCTCTTATACATTGAATAATGAATTATGGATTAATGATGGTTCTTTGATGCAGATTAAAGTGTTTTGGATTAATATAAGTAGAAGTTGCCAACTGACTGAAGTCCATATGGTGATTATTACTTGGAAGCAGTGCTAACTCATGCCTCTGAATTTCAACCTAAAACATGCATTGCACATCCTGAAGAAGGAGCCCCCTGCATTTACCTTGATTGGCTTTTGTAATAATGGCCATAATGCTAGACTATGATTTCCAGTTAAAAGTAACAGTAAATTTGTGGAATGTAAGCCAGTTTAGCAGTAATAGTGATAATTAGGAAGACATCATTCAACATGGTTTTGGTGAACTGGTAGTACCAATTAATAACCAAGTCTTATAGTCCTAGTTTTTTGGCAGAGGTCATTTATCTCATATTGATTTTCAATCTGTATTTTATGAAAGCACCACTCTAGAACCTGGGTAGTAATAGATCAACATATTCAGGGAAGCAGGGCAAAGAGAAAGGTTGGTTGGTTCCATTTAGTCAAGTTCCAAGAAGGCAGCAATGGGAGTGAGGATAAGGAAAGTGCAATAAGGTCAGATTTAAAGTAAGAAATTCAACCAAGTAAATGAACAGTGGGAAAGTGTCATTTGTTTATGCAGGCAACAAGACCAGTGTCTTGGAATCAGGAACTCAGGCTGGGATAAAGGCTTGGGGGGTCTCTGCACAATACCTGTGGACTACAGACTCTCAAAGCACAAACACAGAGTCACAGGCATCAGGAGCCCTGCAAGTCACTTCTATAACTGGCATAGAACAACAGCAGCAACAAAAAGAGTGCCTTACACGAATACAGTGCTTCATGCTTACAAATGCCTGCCGTTTATTTTATATCATTTGGTAATCTCAGAGCAAGGCCAGAGGGTTAGATAACTCATTGTCACAAAGTGAACTTCAGCAGGTAAGTTCAGGACCTGGGCTCCTAATTTATTCTTTAATTAATCCATTTAATTTTGTTCAACCTTGTACCTAAGGGCTTGGTAAGCCTGAGGCTCCTGTATCGAAATGTGGGCTGAGCTCTCACGGAAGGAGCAAGTGGGTACACTTGGCTAGTGGCAGCAGGGGACATTATATTGTAAGGACTAAGACCATCCCTTTTATTCAGGCTTATATCTTTTGTTGCTTAAGAATAATTTTGAAGGTTTAGTATTGTCTTAAGCTGGACGTAAACTTGAGTATACCAATCTACGCTTTGGGATATAAGTTTATAAACATATTAGTTATCTTAGAAATTCAGAAGGAAAAAAAAAATACCAAACCCTGTGGAGTAAAGCTTTCCTCCCTTTTATAAAACCACTGAAAATGGAAAGGATTGTCCACAATTTTCTGTAAGTTACATAAAATTGTCTGTTGTTGTTATAATTCCGTAGGTATCACGCTTCTCTAGTAAAATGATGTATGGAGCAATCGTCTGGTAGAGGCTGATGGGATGTAAATGAAACTAATTAAGGAAATGTCAAACATAATTAATAAAACAGGTTTAAGTTGCAAAAGCCCTGTCAGCGGAATGAATGGAGGAGAGCATCGCTCGCCCATTGCTGGGTGCACTTTCCCCCTCTCCCCTCTCCTCTCCAGGCTTTATTTAGCATCGTTCAATTAGATCCTGGAAAGCTACTTGAGGCTCACTTTTCTACCTCACCTTCTCTTAGCTTGATCCCATAGAGATGGAGAAATATAAATTTGCGTGTCAGCCTGCAGCCTGGAAAAAATTAATTGCCAACTCCTCATCTTTTCCAAGTACTACAGGACATTAACATAACCAATTTGCTTGAACTCCTCACTGGCTGCCTAATAGAGCATATGACCAGCTGATAAAACCAGGGTGTTGCTGACGCCACCTTATTATTATTAGCATTCTCATAATATCCAAATATTACAGCAGCGTGATTCATGGGCTCCATTTATTATTGATAAGAATAAAAAAGTGGGGGGGGGGTTGGAAATAACAAAGCGGGTGAGCGACCTATAATTATGGCAAGCAAATTAGGGTATGTGGTAGAGTCAGTTACATTTGCCTAGGAGTAATGATGCCCGAGACCTTTTCCTGCCCCTGGGACAGGAAAAATAATGGATTCCCCAGCAGCTGCAGATGGGGTAGGAGAAGTCTGTCATCAGGACGATGTTTATATAAGTTAGGCCGAGCGTGTGGCTAAGAGGCTTGCCTGGAGTGTTCCAGTCAGCTCCAATCATTTCAGTCACTGAAGCAGAAGTCGCTCAAAAACCCACTGGTTTCTGGGAGGGGTGGGTAACAGGAGTGGAAGTCGGGGAGAAGGTTCGTGCTTGAAAGTCAACAACTGCATTTGTGAGGAGCATTTCAAGCCTCTTTAGACAAGGGTGATAACCTTGAAAAACAGAGGCCAATCGGTTTTTAAGTGGGAGATAAAGATGAAATGTGGTTTCGGTTAACTTACAGACCCCTGCCTGTCCTCCTTCTAGGTTATTTCATTTCAGTTCATGTGCACTCACACACACACACACACACACACACACTCACACTCACATAGCTGCCTGGTATTTAATGCCATTTGACAAATATTAATTGAATATCAATATTTGCCAGACTCAGGAGGAGGAAGAATAAAGGAAGATATAGTTCAGGTACTCAAGTTTAAAGGATCAATTGTGGGGCTTCCCTGGTGGCGCAGTGGTTGAGAGTCCGCCTGCCGAAGCAGGGGGCACAGGTTCGTGCCCCGGTCCGGGAAGATCCCACATGCCGCGGAGCGGCTGGGCCCGTGAACCATGGCCGCTGAGCCTGCGCGTCCGGAGCCTGTGCTCAGCAACGGGAGAGGCCACAACGGTGAGAGGCCCGCGCACCGCAAAAAAAAAAAAAAAAAAAAAAAAAAAGGATCAATTGTGAATTCAAATTAGCTAAAACAAAGACACACAGATTTTATTTGTAAATAAATTCCTCTAGAAAGAGCCTTTTGTGATAGATACATGAGACTTGATTTGTATCCACCAAATCAGAAGGCAATTTCAAAGCGTAACACACCAGAGGTGTGTACCTGCTTTCAATGAAAAAGTTAGTAGTTCAAATTTGTTCCACTGTCAGAGAAGGCACAGTGAGCCCAAGGCATCAAGTTATGCCAAAAAGCAAGGAAGGACTCAAATAGTCATGGTCTCAGACCAAAAGAACACAAGAGCCAGTGTGGAGGGCTGCTACTGGACAAATTTGAAATTGTTTGGATTAGAACATATTCAACTTAATGTGTTATAATAAAAATCCAAAGTGATATTAGAGACAGAGAGAATATCAACAAATGTTATTGACGGAGAGGTTAAACATGTTCTTTGTATTATTCTTTGAACTTTTCTCTATGTTGGAAGCTTTCTAAAACAAAAAGTTTGAGGGGGAAACTCCCATTACTTCTGAATTATACAAACTAATGAATCATGTAATTTGGTGTCAATTATATCATGAACTAGTTATGAAAAGTCCATTTTGATTTAATCTATCACTCAGCCCAGACCTTGGTGCTAAAAATTGGTATATTTCAATTTTATTAAATGTTGAAAAGATTTTAAAATAGGTGTATGATATAAAAAATAATAAGTACAACTCAGTGCAAGAAATAAAACATTAAAATTTTGCCATTACCTTTCGAGTCCCTATATGTTTCTATTAAATCCTGAACTTTCTTACTCCCTTTAGAGGTAAACACTATTCTAAATTATTAATTTTGTTATTACCTTGCCATCTAGCTTTTACATATATATATATATATATATATATATATATATATATATATGGAATGGAATTGTATATGCAATTTGTTACTATTGGGGCTTTTTGCCCAAAATTATAATCTTAGAATATTCCATGTTTTTTCATATATGGAGCATATTTGTAACTCATTTATTTTCACTGTTGTGTAGTATTTCAATGTATGACAAAAACAAGAATTATTTATTTATTTTTATAGACATTTTTAGTTTTTTTAGACATTTTTGTTATTTTTTAGTTTATAGCACAGATATAGGGTGGTCCTGAATATGCACCTAGGGAAGCAATTGAAGATATGTTCTCAAGTTTATTAGCATAAACTTGTTCATAATAATTTCATATGTTTAAATGTCTGTAACTAAAAGAATGTGGTCTTTCTGATAGCAATCCTTCGCAATTCATTGGGACTTGCTTTTCAGTGTCCTTGAAAAGACAGCTTATTCTACAATTATTGGAGCTAGGTTATTTTTTAATATATGCCCATTGGATGAAGATTCTTAATTGTTCTGTTCAAACTGCCTTTAGACTTAGCAGGGGATTTTTTTGTCTGTATGACGTATCTCCCAATAAGAAGGTGAATGTGTCTTTTTTTTCCTGTGGATCTGTCCATCTTAGCTACATAGAGAATATGTTATAGGATACTTTCTTTTGGACAATGTCCAGATTTATCAATATGTAAATTGTGAATACCCTTTAATTCTTATAAGGCTTTTTGCCTGACATTCTGCTCTTTTTTATTTTTTCTGGTTTTAATATAACTATACCAGTTTTCTTTTCATTCTTTTACTTCTATCCTTTCTATATTCTGATGTTTAAATTTTCCTTTATTAACATAAATTTTTAGCATAAATTTTGGAATAAAAAATGTTTGACAGTCTTTATACTTTAACTGAAGCATTGACTCCATTTGCAATTATTCAGATTGCTGATATATTTGGATTTATTTCTGCTTTCATATTTTGAAGCTTTTTCTTATCCTGACCTTGTTGTGTATCTTTTTTTTTCTTATTTCCTGCCTTCTTCTGTATTGATTCACTATTTTTTCTCATTCTCTCTATCAGATTAGGAGTTATACACACAACTGGTTATCTTAGAAGTTTACCATCCATACTTAATTTATGAAAGTGTAAATTCATCAACATATTTAACTTTTTCACAAAAAATTCAAAACTCTGAAATTTTTAAATTTTGATCACTTTCTTCCTAATTCAAGTTCTGTTTTGTCCAGTAATATATTTTACCTTCTCTTTTAACTCCACAAATTATACATATCTTGCTTTATACATCTAATATTTATTTATAGTATAATATGCATATTACAAATATCTTATATGCTTATCATTCATTTTTTATTTCATAATTTCCTTCTGACATCATTTTTTTTAACCTGAAGAAATTTGTTCTTTAGCATATTCTCTTGGACTTCTGATGTCCACTTTGGTTGTTAAGAAGTTAGTTGACAGCCTTATTACTGTCCTCTTGAAAGTAATCTCTTTTTTCTCTGTAGTTGCATGTCTTTGTCTTTCATGTTCTTCAGCTTCACCATGATGTGTGTAAACTTGGATTTCATTTTTTTTGTTTGTCTTACCTTAAGCTTCCTGAATCTGTGAACTGATATATTTTACCACTTCTAGAAAATTATTTCTAGACTTATTTCAGACTTATTTATTAAATTACTTCAGACTTATTTCTTCAGACATTGCCTCTCCCTCATTCTTTCTCTCCTTTCCTTCTGGCATTCAAATTACATATTTATTAGACCCTCTTACTCTTTCTTCTGTGTTTTTAAATCTATTTTTCATATGTCTCCCTCTTTTTATTTCTTTATACTGCATTCTGGATGCTTTCTTCAGCTTTCTCTTCTTTTCAATAATTCTCTCTTTAGCTGTGTCTTATCTGATGTTAAACTGGTCTACTGAATTTTAATTTCACTTGTTATAGGTTTTATTTCTATAAGTAATATTTGGCTATTTTTCAGATATGCATAGTTCTTTTATTATCTCTCTTTTCTCATATTTTCAATCTTTTATTTCTTTAAACGTATTATACAGATTTATTTTATACTTTGTAACAGATAATTCCAAAATCAGAAGACTTTTGCAGTGTAATTCTACTCTTTAGCTCATGGTGACTTTATTTCTTTATGTTCTTTGTGTTTTTTGACTTCCCACTCATATTTTTTGGAACTTTATCAGTGGGAATCCTGATAAAGTCTGCCTAGTTTGACAGTGAAGTCTTCTAGGGAGAGGTTTTACTGTTTTGATTTGGTTTAGTTTGGCTTTGTTTCTGCAGAGTGTCTAAAAGGATTACACAGCCAGAAGAACATTAAAATGAATTCTCAGCTTGGGATATTTCAGATTACTTGGGTATCATGAATTTAGGCTTCAAATCCATAGGAGGGCCAGCTTATAGTTACAAGTCTATGGTGGGATTATTTTTCTCCTTCAGTGCTTATTTCTGATAAGCAATTTTTCTTACTGAGTGGTCTTTATGTACAATTTTATTTTTTATTTACCCTAACTATGAAATGTAGGTCACTGGAGTCCCAGCTTCATGTGTGTGTTCTATTAGTCTCCCCTCCTTGGTTGCGCTCTAGGATTTATCTCTTGTTCTTAAGACACAATGAGTCCTTGCAATCTTGAACTCAAATTTACTTGGTTTTATACATAGTCTTAAAGTTTTAGGCCAGGACAGAACTTTACTTCTTTAGACTTCAGTTAGATTTTAGCTTCTGAATAGTCTTTATTTTCTTTTCAGTTCATAAAAGCAATTAAAAGAATTGAACGGATATGTGTTTCTTTGTATTCAATATTTCATAAAAATATGTTTCACATTTTATATGTGATATAATTAAAAGTACACTTTAGGTGTTACATAAACTTAAAATATCACATATAATGTCATAATTTTAAATCCATAATTTTAGCTGTCTGCAATATTGCCAGAAATCTCTCTCAATGAGACTTTATTGGTTTTATTTCAATCCTATATAAATCTGTGATTTCTAAAATTGAAAAGGAAAGGAAAGCCTGACTAACTCTTCTAAACCTTTCTTATTTAAACCAAGTAATTCTAATAGTGGTTAAATTTTTAGAAACCAGAATACATAAATAAGTCAGTATTTGTAATTGCCTGGTACAGGACTTGACAAAGCAGGAAATAATAGCTGTCACTATCATCATCACCATCATCTACATTTCATTGCCTTCTTTCCTCATGTCCCAACTTATTTTATGAGTTCAAGAAATAATTTTTCTGAATGTGAAAGTTCAATATCCAACATGCTCTTGAGAAGCATTCAGAGAGACATATTTTATGTTTTTGCTAAACAAGTAGAGAGCACATCACATACTGGTAGCAAAGTCCACAGGGGAAAAAAGTGTCTGTAATGAGATTGAGGAACCTTGAGTTAACACTAACTATGTCCTATGTTTTGCTGTCAACATGCACTAGTCATCAGTGGAGTTTTGTGGAATAGAATTCAGTCTAGTAAGAGGCTCATTTGCAGGTACACTTCCCAGCTACTGAATAACAGCTTTAGTTTTATAATAATCTGATTGGAGTCCTGTGGAGGTGCAGTCCTTTGTTAGCAACTCATCTTAATAGAAATGAATCATGTCCATTGCAACACTCTTAATACATATTACCATGTTAGTGTAAGGTAGGTAAGAGACTACTACTAATTCCAGATGCTTGTTAATTCTTTGAGCTAATATACAAATTGCATCATTTGGGAGCTGTACTTCTTTTTCTAATATATACATATTGGGATAGTGCTGGAAGTATCCTCTAAATTAACCTTTTATTTTGTCTTTGGCCTGAAATAAACCTTGAAATAATTTTTGAAGTGTAGCTCATTTCTTTTCATCTACTTCCCCTTAGCCTCATCTCACAAGGATTATAAACTCTGAAATATTTATACAAGGAGAAATTTGTTTCCACTAAATGTTTACCTTGGCTGGAATCAAAATTGCTCTTAAAAAAAGAAGCCAACCATGGGTCTTTGGGGGCTGGTTTAGCTGATTTAAAAGATTTTTAACTGTTAAATAGTATCTCAACTTTTGACATAACAGTCGATTCTCTGTATCCATGGGTTTTGCATCTTTCGATATGGATGGTGAACTGTATGTGTTCATTGTATTATGTCATTTTATATAAGGGACTTAAACCTTCACGGGGACTCCTGGAAACAATCCCCCATGAATACCGAAGGCTGACTGTATATCAATTATTAAATTGTTGATATTAAGAATTGTCAATTTATGGTCATCTAAACTTTTTCTAATTTAATTGCTTAAAATGAATCAGTATATGCATTATTATTGGCTACTGTATGTGAACAAAATTTCCATTTTTCCTTATTTTCTCTTAAATGTAAAATTTCTCCAATATATCTATAAAGTGGACACTATAAAATGTCCTCCATTTAGAAAGAACAGTTGATTCTTAAAATTATACTCAGGCTTTTGTAACAATGTTCTGATCATATTCTGTATTTCGAATAATTTATTATTTATTTCTAGCATCAGGAAGCCGTGGCCGATTGGAAGGCTGAATTAGAAAAGGTATCTGTTTTACAGAGTGGTAAATATTGATCATTAATATTAGAATTGTTGCCAGAGAAGGTGTCTTTTGAAATTAGTGAATTTTAGAGGTTTTCAAGTGTCATTCACTTTTGTGAATATACGTCTCTACTCCCTTGTAATGTTATGGATCAATATACTCAAAGAATTATATGAGAACTCAAGAGCTTTTGAACATGACCCACTATTTTGAAGACCTCATTTGCTTTCAGAATAATTTGCATGCACATGTAATGCTTTGGTGATGATGTCCACCAAAGTTGGTGAAGCAGATACTTTTATGGACAGGTCAGTGCACCAGACAACCAGATCTGCAAAGGGGAACTGACGTTGACTGCGTACCTACAGCCTATGTGCTTGTTCTATATCCAGCACTTAATATGTCAACTTGTTAGATGGTCACAGGAATACCACTCTCCATCTCTCCTTCATCTATCTATCATCTCATCTATCATCTATCTATCTATCTATCTTTCTATCTATCTATTATCTATCTATATATCTATCTATCTATCATCTATCTACCTGAATTTACACCCGTTTTGAGTCAGCTCAAAAATCCCAGCTGAGGCATATCCAACAAAATAGCTCACTTGTAATCTTCAAATTGTCTAGGTCATCAAAAACAAGGGAAGTCTGAGAAACTGTCATAACCAAGAAGAGCCTAAGAAGACATGATAATGCGGCACCCTGGATGGCATCCTGGAACAAAAAAAGACATTAAGTAAAAACTAAAAAATTATAAATAATGTAAGGACTTTAGCTAATCATAACGTGTCAATATTGGGTCAGCAATTTTTACAAATGTCCCATAGTAATATAAAATGTTAATTATTTGGAAAACTTGGTGCAAGATGTATGGGGACTCTATATACTATCTTTGAATTTTTTATTTTTTTGTAAATCTAAAGTGACTCTAAAAATAAAGTTTATTATATATAAAAAAGGAAGAGATACTAAAGAGTAAAAAATGTGCTCAGATAAAGACATTATTTAGGTCATATGCCAGAGCCAGTAATAGAGTTATTTTGAAATGAGTTTTTGGAGACGAAGAATGTAGTAACATTTCCCGATCATGTCAGTGGTGCTCTACCCAGCCTCAGATTAGCCTGGATTTTACATCTACTTTATTTCTGAAACAAAGATATTTCTGATATCTTTGCAGTAAGGAAAAATAGAGAAGTATAGTCTTATAGAGAGTTCCTTAAAGGCAAAAATTTGATGTCCTCACATTTAAAACAATAGAACCAAGGTATAGGTGAGCCAAGAATTTGGGATGTATTTATGGTGAGACTGGCTTCCCTCAGGGCTAACTTCTCCACGTTAGTTGGCTTCTTAAGACTGGCTTGAGACCCTCAGTGGGTTTAGTTTTTAAGATCATTGGTAGCAGACAATGCTTGTAGAAGGATTCCCCCAAACGTTGCTTGTGCTTAACATTAATTTGCCTGAAGAAAAAGAAAAAAAGGAGAAGGGGAGAAGAAATGGAGGAAGGAGTGGAGGAGGAGAAAGAAAAGGAAAAGATCAACTTGCCATCGAAAAGGTACAGTTTTCCATTTTTTTCTGAAGAGAGAAAAGAAAGAAAGAAAGAAAAAACACAGCCTGACACTGTATGTATAAAAACCACTTAAAACTTGTATTTTGGACATTAAAAATGTTAGCTGTGGTAGTCAGTTTTGACGGCTGAATTGTCCCTTTGCCTGTTTCCATTACCAGGCATATGACCAGAGAATCAAAATCAAAGAGGAGTTTAGAAAGGAAGAAGCAAAAGACAGGCTAACCTGGTTTTAACATCATTTTGTACCTCCCATGAGCAGTAGTGTGTATGGGAAGGAAGTGCAGCTCACAGGCAGAAAGCAAGGTGTTCCAGAGAATGAGGCAGAGAGCAGCCTGCCTTCATGAGGTCCGCAGTGTTTGGCCACCCACACATTTCCTCCATTTTGTTACTCACCTATCTGTCTACAGAGACGGGAGAGCAAGGTGACTGGATCAAGCCAAATCTCTCCATCTCTCTCTATCGCTGTCTCTGTCTCTGTCTCTGCCTCTCTCTCCTCGGCCTTCATTCTAATTAACCTGCTCCCCTGTCATTTCCCTCCCTTTCTTTCTGTCATCTCCATTTCACAGTATAACTTGCCCAGTGAAAAGAGGCTCAGACACATTCTATTTAGAAAGTTAGTGCCTCACTAAGGGTGACAAGTGTTTTTTTGAGGTCATTTATCTAATTGCTCTTTGCAGATAAGAATTAATTAGCCCGATTATTTTTCTTCGTTTTTGGATGTGTTCCCCACCTGAAGAGAAGAAATTCCTTGGTGTCAGTGATTAATTGCTCAGCCAGAAGCTTACTGCCTTGCATTTGTAATAAATGCCGACTAGCTCTTTAGGTCACATTAAGAACCAGGCAGGTTGTGGTATAATATACAGGATAATAAAGCACTTGTATAAATAGGGGCAACAGCATTTGATTTTGATTAAATATTTTCATACATCAAAGGGTGAAGGAGTTTCACGATGCTGAAGGTAAAAGTCCCCATTTAGGGTAGCTTTTTTCTTTCCTTCGTGAGACACAAGACATCTCCAGGAGCCATTTTTGTGTAGGGTTTGTCTAAAATGACCCTAATGATCTGTGAGGTGTTGTTTTCTGTTTTTCTCTTAGAGAACACCTAAAAGTACATGCACCTTCAGGGACCAAATCCCCTTTTTTCCTAGAATAGAAAGAAATGAGCTTCCTCTTGGTTTACTTCCAAATTAGTTTTTTTTTTTAATTGCTGTTGTTGCTGGAGTGTATATGTGAGGTTCCCAGACCTCAAAATAAAGTGATTAAATCCAAAGATGAGCAAACCAAGATATGATAAAGGCCTGCTAATGTGCATTCCATCTGAAAAGAAGAAACTCAAATCCATGAGCATATCAAACGGTATCTTAGTCCTTTGGGCTGCTCTAACAAACTACCATAGACTGGGTGACATAAACAGCAAACATATATTTCTTATTTTTCTGAAGGCTGGGAAGCAAGGTCAAGGTTCTGGAAGGTTTCATGTCTGGTGATGTCACTTCCTGGTTGATAGATGGTGATTTCTCACTGTGTCCTCACATGATCAGGGTAAGAGAGTTCTCAGGGGTCTTTTTTATAAGAGCACAAATTCCAGTTATGAGGACCTCATGGCCTAAGCACTTCCCAAGGCCTCGGCTCCTTATACCATCACACTGAGGCTTAGGATTTCAACATAGGAATTTGGGGAAACACATTTAGTCCATCATAGAAGGCAAGTCATATTCTGTGGATATTTCAGTTAAAGACATAGGGTTTTAAATAATCTATGAGTATTACTTCATTTTCCATGTTTATGGTAGAATTCTATAGATACAGATTTTTTTGTGTGGTTATTTTAGGAGAAAAGTAAACAAGCCCAGGAGAAATTAAGTGCTTTATGAAAGGCCATGCTCATTTGAGCCAGGTAGGCAGAGACAGGTATAGAACAGAGTGCTTCTGATTCCCCGGCCAATTTGCTATATATATATGTGTGTGTTATATATATATATATATATATATATATATATATATATATATATATATGTACACATGCACATATACACATATATATGATTAAATGAAAAATTCATGAATAAAGTGGGCACAATTTAATATTGTTTTGATGATGAACAAAGTACTATCAGTCTGGCAGTAACCTATATTGTTCATTAAGATAAAAGTGCTGAGTGAAAGCTGTTTTGAATAAAAATATTGTCTACATAAAATAATATTCTCTAAAAGGAAAATCTCTATGAACTGGATGATTTGATTAGTAAAAAGTATGTTTTTCCCCAAGAAGATAAGTAATAGAACATTTACTCTCATTAAGTAATATTACTGAAAATAATCAAATCTAACATATTTTCTTTCACTTTAGGGAAGCCCAGCATGTAATTAAGAAATTGTGTGATGACCTACTTCATAATTTTTATGCTATATTTGTCTAAGATTCAAATCTACTAAAAAATAAGAACCTGCACATAGCAAATTCTAAATAAATACCTATTGATTAAATGAGTGGATGAGGGGGAGGAGGATGGAGGAAGGATGGGCTGGGAGTTTGGGATTAGTAGATGCAAACTATTATATATAGAATGAATCAACAACAAGTTCCTTCTGTATAGCACAGGGAACTGTATTCAATATCCTGTGATAAGCCATAATGGAAAATAATATAAAAAAGGGTGTAAACATATGCATAACTGAAAAAAAACTGAGTGGATGAGTTGCATAAATGAAACCATGAAATGTGACTCATCTGACAAATGTAGGTAATGGTAGCATTTTATGTTCTCGTATCTATCTCTAATTTCCAGATCCTCTTCTCTTAAGTTACATAGAATAGAAACTATTGTTTCAGAAGTTCTCTAGTTACCAATTTTATTGAAAACTTTATTGATACAATAATATTAATACTTAATATCTGTCCTGTGTCATTCAGATAACATAATATGAAGATCTCTTCCATGTCAAAGGAGGAAGTTCTAATAATTCTTTAACATACCAAGATCACTCACTTACCAATTTCAGATTTTTCAGACCAAATTAGGGAGATTTCCAATGCTATTTATTGGTTTTGCTTATATCAAAATCCTGTTTTATGCTGTTTTGTAAATCTTCACATAATATCTGAACTAATTGTAAATACAGAAATACCTCAGAGATACTGGATGCTTGGTTCAGACCATCTCAATAAAGTGGACAATGCAATAAAGTGAATCACATGAATGTTTTGGTTTCCCAGTGCATATAAAAGTTATGTTTACACTATACTGTAGTCCATTAAGTGTGCAATAGGATTATGCCAAAAGAAATATACATACCTTAATTAAAAATACTTCATTGCTAAAAATGCCACAATTACAATAGTAACATCAAAGATCACTAATCACAGATCATCATAACAAATATAATAATGATGAAAAAGTTTGAAATATTGTAAGAGTTACCAAAATGTGACACAGAGACATGACATGAACAAGTGCTATTGGAAAAATGGCATCGATAGACTTGCTCAATACAGGTTGCCACAAACCTTCTAATTGTTAAAAATGAATTATCTGTGAAGTGCAATAAAGTGAAAGTGACAAAATGAGGTATGCCTGTAAGGGAGTTTTCTTCTTCAACCACCTGTCAAGATTTCTAGGGCTATTCTACATGAGTGAATGTTTCTGTTTTCTTTCACTTTCTTTTCACAAAAATGATGAAATTAACTAACAAGCTGTTGAGCATAGATATTTCATGCTGCATTTTCTTCCTCTCATGCAGTTGTAAAAGGATTATGGGAAAGGGTGACATCATTTACAGTTTACATCAACATGTTTCAAATTACTTTATCTCATGGGAGAACTAATTGTTCTGTGATGATTCAAAATGGACATTTTTTCCATACTTTTTTTTTTTTGTTTGTTTAAATTGATAATTTATTCAGAAGACAGTAGTCAGAAAGATTGAATTCAAAATACATGCAAATCTGTTATAGGTATAAAAAAACAAAAATAATATGATGCAAAGAAATATGATGCAAAGTCTTTAGTGGTCAAAAATATAGAGTAGCTAATTTATCAAGCTCAGCTTCTGTCCACAGTTTGAAGAAAAGCCATGATAGCAAAGGGCCATGTGTCTCTATTGTGACCCTCTTTCCAATCCATTACCTCATTAAACTTTAAATAAGCTTACAAGAAAAAAATTTATAAAATCAGATTGGGTCAAACATTGTGAAGCTTCAAATAGAAATAATAGTAGCATCCATCTCATGGGGTTATGATGAGGATTTACTGAGTTTTTGTTTGTTTGTTTGTTTATTTATTTTAATTTTTGGCTGCACCTCACAGCTTGGGGGATCCCCGACCAGGGATTGAACCCAGGGAACTGGCAGTGGAAGCGTGGAGTCCTAACCACTGGACTGCCAGGGAATTCCCTGGGTTCATGTTTATAAAGTGCTTAAAAAAGGGCCTGGCATTTAGCAACCATTATATATGCATGTGTTAGATAAAAGTCAAGTATTACTACAAACCTCTCTTATACCTTGAATGTATATGCTGAACTTAGAAAATAGATTGAATGTCTAAACTAGATCATTCCAAATTTCTCTTTTACAATAGTAATTAATTATGCAAATTGCAATCTACTATTTTTGGTTGAAGATATTTTCAAGAAACAAACTATAAAAAAAGGATTCTATCAATCTATCAAACAAAAAAATGTGTCAGACATATCTATGTCATGAAAATATCATATTAAATTTTAGGGAGTCATGTTTTGGGTGACTTGAGGTCTCATTCAAAATTTTGCACATCACAGCATATGGCATACTTCTCTTTTGCAGAAATATGAGTCCTAAAGTCCCCCACAAACAAAATTTGCAAGTATTTTTTCTTAATATAGCATGCT
The DNA here is from genome assembly GCF_005190385.1 of Monodon monoceros. Lineage (NCBI taxonomy): Eukaryota > Metazoa > Chordata > Mammalia > Artiodactyla > Monodontidae > Monodon > Monodon monoceros. Next base: position 45,251,944 of record NW_021703778.1, read on the forward strand.
TCTTAAAATCCAACTTTAAAAAATAGTAGTTTATTAATGTACAGGAGGAAAAATAATTTTCCCTCTACCTTTCTGAGTTCTTGTCTGAAACACAGATTAACAAGAGGAAATCAAATAGAAGTTTATTAACATGAGGTATGCATGAAAGATAACCAGAGAAAAATGAATAACTCTAAGAGGTGGCTTAGAACTCCAGCTAAAATACCATCTTCAGCTAAACACAAAAGAAAGAAAGGTATGGAGATACAAGTAATAGGGAGGTTATCTGGAAAAGCAAGGTAAACAAGAGTAAGATTTGTTATGCAGATTTAGATTGATGGCTTCCCCTTTGATTAGGGCCTAAAGTTGTCTCCAGGGATTAACCTTTGTCCTTCCTGATAGAGAGAGGAGGAGGGACACCTTTGTAAATTTATGTCCTGCTTTTAGGCAAATAGAGGGAAGGAGGCCAGGGAGCATTTTTTTGTAGCTGCTTCTCCCCAATTGCCTTCAGCTCAAAATAGTCCTGATGCCAAAATAACATATTTAGAGGTGGCATATTCTGCTACTGATGCTGAAAGCTCAGCCTCTGTGCACTGCTGCCAAATCAAATCTCAGAGACAGAGTTTTGGGTGAAGTAGAAAAAAATAGTTTTATTGCTTTGCCAGGCAAAGGGGAACAGAGTGGGCTCCTGCACTGAAAAACTATGTGACCCTACCCAGGGGAGTTTGATGGCAACAGTTCAAGGGTGGGGTTGCTGATAAGATTAGGATGTGTGCAGGACCTGCACTCCTTTAATCTCATCTCAGGTGACCTCCTAATCTTGGTGAACTTCTCTGGTTCCTTTAACCTTGCCTCAGGTGGTTTCCTGGCTGCTCCTCCCTTGATTAGCAACAGTTTGAACCTGCCCTTTGGAACTCAGGGAAGGTCATGGAGGCTGGAGTCTGTTCCCTCTGAACAAGAAATGGGGGACAGAAAGGCTTCCTTGCCCAGGAGCCTCACAGGGTCCTGCTTGGTTTCACTACCCTTCATAAGAATAAACCTGTTTTGGGCTTCCCTGGTGGCACAGTGGTTGAGAGTCCGCCTGCCGATGCAGGGGACACGGGTTCGTGCCCCGGTCCGGGAAGATCCCACATGCCGCGGAGCGGCTGGACCCGTGAGCCATGGCCGCTGAACCTGCGCGTCCAGAGCCTGTGCTCCGCGACGGGAGAGGCCACAACAGTGAGAGGTCCGCGTACCGCAAAAAAAAAAAAAAAAAAAAAAAGAATAAACCTATTTTATGACTACTACTAATTGTCAAACAGTGGCCTGTGCTCTGGTCAGGGCTCTTTCTCCTTCTCTGAAAGTGAGAGACCCAGATAAGAGAGGGTTTCTCAGGACACAAAAATATTATATTTCTTATCCAGAGGTCCAACCCATCAGAACTCACAGGTAAAGTCAGGGCCTGCCCAGAGGTAAAAAACTCTTGGATATATCACAGAGTTCTTCAACCTTTAGAGATGCACAAGGCCTAGAAAAGTAGAATTCTTGAATATTTTCAGAAGAACAGTCCCATGAACAGGACTCAACAACAACTCTAAGTAAAAGGGATAAATAAAATGTCTTCAAAGATTTTCAACTGTTCTCATAGAAATAAGCTTTCTGAAGCTCTCCTGGGTTCTCTGACTGCCACAGTTCATTTTTGTCTTGTCTGCTTTGAAGCATCCCAACCTAACACTATCTGATGATTTTCTTCTGCTGTGAAATTGCTTCCTCAAGTGTATCTGGCACATATCCTATTCTTCTTCTGCAGCTGTGTTAGTGCAAGGTTGACTCATTTAGTACAGAGCAAGCAGAACCATACTAGGAGCCAGCAAGAGAATTTAGGCTAATTAGATAGACATTAAATTGAAGGATGTTGGGGCTTCCCTGGTGGTGCAGTGGTTGGGAGTCCGCCTGCCGATGCAGGGGACACGGGTTCGTGCCCTGGTCCGGGAAGGTCCCACATGCCGCGGAGTGAGCAGCTGGGCCCATGAGCCATGGCCGCTGGGTCTGCGCGTCCGGAACCTGTGCTCTGCAGCAGGGAGAGGCTGCGACAGTGAGAGGCCGGTGTACCGCAAAAAAAAATAAAAAAAATAATAATAATAATTGAAGGATGTTGAATGCACAGCAGATGTTTAAAATTAAAAATCTTGAATCTCTGATTGCAGGATTTTCTTTGTAGTCCCACCTCTCACAATGGCAGGACCCAAATGAGTGAGTGAATGAGTTCCTTCCAGTAACATGCCTCAGCCTTCTCACTAATAGAATCTTCATTTTAATAATCTCATGCACAGTGAATTTTGGTCTGCCGAGTCATTGTCTCCTGCTCTGAATTCATGCTTCTGCCTCAGTGCTGTCTGTGGAACCTGGTTCTCTAGTTCTGAGTCTTTCCAAAGACCCTTCTTGGTAAACCTTCCTACCCTTACCTTCTTCAAATCTCCTAATTTAATGAGGCCACCAAGTAAAGTGTATGAGTATCCACAAGTCTCCAGACACCCAGAAATATTATCTTGTTCTCAACCAGTCAGAGTGAGACTCTCCTTCAGTTAAGCAGATCTGTTAGCATCATTATTTTCCAGACAGAGAAGACTGAGCTGTGTGGCTCCCTGTTATCAGTAAGAGGCCCTATCAGTGGATAGGGCTAGAAACTATTTTATATATATTTCCTTAAACATATATGTAAACATATGCATATATACTTTTATATACACATATATATAGTGGTAAGACATAGATGTTGTATATATATTATATTACAGTATATACAATATCTATCTACCTATGTCTATATCACTTTTACTTTATCTGGGTATATACTTATTTAAAAATATATTTCATACTAACACCTCCAATTTGAATTCCACATAAAAGAGTTCTGTCTAGTCTTCCCTCATTTCCATGGTTGTAAATATCTTCTCTGACAATGAGAAACTTGTCTTCATTACCTTCAGTATATTTACTGATTTGCTTAACCATTATGCTTACTAGTTTAACAGGCCCACTGTCTCAACTATACTGGCCATTTCCTCCACCCATCATGTTCATAGCTCCTACACCTTTTACTTGCCTCTGCATAGCTCTGTTCCCCTCCCCTTTCCCCATATTCATCCACCATGCTGATTCCTGCACTGGGGAAAGGAAAGGGGGGGAAGGGGAGATTGGAAGGTTAGGGAAGAGATGTGAAAGGAAGATATAAAGGCAAAGAAAAGGAACAGAAAATGGGAAGAAAGGGTACTAATACTTTTGTAAAATATCATAAAAATGAATTACTAAAAAGAAATGAAATTAAAATTACAAGCTGCAATTATTGATTAGTAGATTCAATACACATAAAGTTCCTCAGCCAAGTTGCTATAAATATTTCTAAATACCTTCTCTCTATTTCAGTGTTTATCTCATTGTAAACAGTTCAGGGACTAGCTCACTGAAAGTTATAAACTTCAAAATAATGTGTATGTTTCTAAGTCCAAATTAGACAATTATCATGCTTACATTATTTTATGCATGTACATTAAATTAACTCATTTTTGAGTGGGTGGTGCTTACAAAACCAAGCAGTTATTGAGTAATCACAGCGAAGGAAGGCCATACAATATTAGATATACAGATCAAGAGACGTATCTGATTATTTTATTTTTTTACAGACTTACAAACTCACAGTTTAAAAATGTGTATGCTAATATAATAGAAAATCTTATATGATTTTTCAGAAATTTGCATTTCTTTTCTAACAAGAGGATGTTTTATGTATATAGTTGACTTAACATTTCTTTCTCTGTGGAGTGCTGGTTCATGCTCTGCCACTTAAAAAAATAGATCTTTAAAAGTTGATGGGTAAAGACTTTTTTTATATCATGCATATTAACTTCTTGTCTGGAGTTTTCTTTGCAAATGTTTTCTTAGTTTAGTGTTTGTCTTAAAATAGAAGTTAAATAGTTTTATTTACCCAAATCTATCCATTTTTTCCTTTGTTTTTTACTTTCCTATTATGCTTTAACAAGTTGTTCCTGCACCTGAATAATAAATATTGTCCAAGGGCTTTAGCTGTAGGTCAATTTAAACATCTAATGTAGTAGGTGTATTTTTGAGTCTGATGTTACTTAAGAGGTTGTGGGTTATTCCTAATTTTATTTCCAAATGCCAACCCAATTGTTGAATAATGCATCTTTCCCTCTCTGGATGGAAATGCAACCTTTAAGAAGTACACAACCACACAAGCATGGGTAAATCTTGGAAATTTCTATTATTTTCTAATCATCTATCTGTTGCTTCTTATATCTGCAATATGCACTTTAATTACTATAGCTTACAGTAAATTTTGATATCTGGCAGAGCAAGTCCTCTCTCATTGTTATTCACAATTTTCTTGCCTATCTTCATGTATTTATTCTTCCATTTAAAAGTTATTATCAAGTTGCCAGGGTTTTAGGAAAAAAAATCCAGATTTTGATGTGAGTGGCACCATGTTTACAAGATGATTTAGTGGAAATTGACATCTTTACAATTTTTAGTTATCCCATCCAGGAAGTCAGTATCTTGTCAGCAATTGAGGTCCTATATTATGCCCTTCAGGAAAGTTTTATTGTTTATGAGACTTACATATTCTCTATTTAGTTATTTCTAGATATTTTATAGCTTTGGTTGCTATTCTAGATATGAACTTTCAAAATTATCTCGCACAATTGGTTATTAATCTTAAAAAGGAAAGTTAATTTGTATTATATCTGGCTACCTTACAATACTATTTTGATAGTGATAGGTTCAATAAATTTTCGGTTAATTCTCTCAGAAATTTCACGTATATGAATATAATATATTTAATTACTAATCACTTTATCTTTTCCTGTCTAATATATACTTTTTTCTTATAGTGTTTTCCAAAATTTTTAAAATAATGTTGAATGGTAAAAGAAAAAAGTTTAAGTGAAAAATAAAAATTAAATCTCACAAATAGGGCTTCCCTGATGGTGCAGTGGTTGAGTGTTCGCCTGCTGATGGAGGGGACATGGGTCGTGCCCCGGTCCGGGAAGATCCCACATGCCACGGAGCGGCTGGGCCCATGAGCCATGGCCGCTGAGCCTGCGCTTCCGGAGCCTGTGCTCCGCAACGGGAGAGGCCACAGCAGTGAGAGGCCCATGTACCGCCAAAAAAATAAAAATCTCACAAATACGTGTGGTTCTCCACCAATGCATTCTAACAAAAGTATTCTATAGTTTAATAAGATGAATGTGTGCTGGACTATTTAATCTGTGTTCAAGTAGTACCATGCACTGCTTGGGTGGGAGCTCCTTTCCTGCACTGAGGCTGGAAGTCTTGAGGGTTAACGTGTCCAAGAATTGAAGGGGATATGAAAATGATCCGGGTACTTGCTCCTAAACTCTGAAGATTGGATTAGTTGGAGGCTGACATGGTCCTTTTGTCCTTGAGTCCTACTACACACAAATAACTTTTATGTCCCTTTTATATTAAAGTTCCTACTACAAAATCCTCACTATCAGCCCACCTCCTTGTTCCCACAGCCTAATTCTGTGCCAGCTTCTCAGAATTGACTCCACTCATTTCTTCCAACAGCAAATTCACTCCTGCCCATCCCCCATAGGTCCTCTGTCCATCATTCTATAAGCAGGAAATATATAGAAAGTATTACAGCTAACACTCGTTAAATTTTTGAAGTTGCAGTCTCGCTCTTGTATTTCTCCACATCTCCCTCATTAGTGCCAGGTTCAAGGTTTGATTCCTAGAGAATAAGGTCTTAAGTGCTCAGGTAGTGCAAGACACCATGTTCCCCATGTCATTCCTTTATTTCCATTCCCTTCAATGGATGCTATGTTTCTAGGAATATTTCTGCTGAGATGTTCTCTTTCCTTTGTTTTAATCAGTTATCATACTATTACTCTGGTAGCACTTCTCCATTTCTCTGATTGTTTAGCCTACTACTGGCAGCATTACACACTCTTTGGACATTAAGGATGGTTGACTTAGATCCTCCTGTAAATTAGTCCCTTTAAACATTGCTTGTTTCTCCTCCTCTTTATTGAGTACTTCTTTCCATAGAACAAGCCAGAGTTTCCTTCCCTTTAGCTTTAAGATACTGAGGATATACCATGTCTACACTTTTATTAGCTAGAGCTAAAACGACCACCATAATTTTGGTTCTTCTAAATTTACAGCACTGAAACCAAAAAAAAAAAAATTAAAAAAAGGCAGTATGCATTATTGGAAAGCCACTGTTGCCATGCCAGAATTCTGAGTATAAGAAATTTCACGTGTATATCAGTTATATTTTGCTGTGTACCACAAAACTTTATAGCTAAAACAACAGTCATTTTCTTTAGCTCATAATTCGGTGGGTCGTGTGGGTAGTCTTCTGGTCTAGAGCAGTGCTGTGCTGCTCTTACAGCTAGCTGGTTATCAGTTATTGAGTTGGCCAGAGGATGGAGTGCCTCAGTTCTTTTCCATAAGGCATCACATCCTCCAACAGGTTAGCCAGGACTCATGCACATAGTGGTCTCACAGTTCCAAATACAGCAAGAGAGCAAGTCCTAAAGTGCAAGTGCTTTTTCAGCTTGCATCATGTTTGGTAATATCCATTGTCCAAATTAAGTCACATGGCCAACCCAGAGTCAAAGGGAAGGAAAATAGTTTCCACCTTTTGATTACAGAATCTGCAGCATCACATTTCAGTGGTATGGATGATAAGAGGGCAAGCATTTATGACCATTTTTATAATCTACCAGGGCTGATAATTAAATTTCTCCCCCCAAAGATAGACCAAACACAAGAAAGGAAGGAAACTCACAATTTATAAACACCTACAACGTAATAGGTACTTTGCTAGACACTAAACTGCATGTTTTCATGTAATTCTCACAAAGTTGGCATCATAAATGCTACAATGAGAAGATTGACGCTAGTTCTTATCTTGCACTTAAGGACATAATAAATACTTAAATGAGCAAGGATTTACACGGGTCTTCCCGACTTCAAATTCCAGGCCTTTCCTACAATGAATACAATGCTCTGCTGATTTCTGCGTAAAGGCAAAGATAATCTTTTTTGAGTATGCACTACAGCATCCCAACTCCTACTTGTATCAGTCTCACCCAAAGCTGAGAACTATTCTCTACTTCTTTTTCTTTTTGTAGATCTAAGGGTAAGCAGTCAAGAGGAAAACTCAGAAATTTCCACTGTGACTGGAACTACACTAAGGGTTTATTGTAAATTAGAGTTAGTAAACATATTTTGACCCATATTATAGGTATGTGTTCCCAGGACCACGAATTACAGGCAATTTGCTCACATTATAGTAATAAAGCTATATGCTCGGTGAGCACAAAAATCACTGATAATGATGTATAAAGCATAGTGTTTATAAATAAAAGGGTGTTCTGGCATGATAGATCTTGTCCTTGATATCCTTTGATACCCTTCTTTTGTTCACTGACTTGGCCATCCTCTTCGGGCTGTGAGCAGGAAGAAAGAAAAGCAGAATATTAATTCCAACATGATTCCATAGGTAGGAGAGACCAAGGTTTGCTAATAAAAAACATCACTACAAAGTCTAAATATTGTAACAAGAGTGGGCCTTATGTCAACCTTACTCATATTTAGCATATCTTCATCCTACATACTATCACTCTGGGGTGCTTTTTAAAAAAATTGATATGACAAAAAATATTTATTTGGCACCTTCCATGTGCCTATACACAAGCTGCTATAACATGTCATGGCATTTTCGCTTTAAATCAGAGAACATATTTTTTACAATTATAATTTTAGCAAAGTTGAAAATAGCCTGTCTTCTCAATTATCTAAGTGAAAAAAAAGATAGATACCAAACTGGTACATGATAATATATTGAGAGTAAAGGCACACACTGTTACAAAATGTGCATTGAACTCCTAAAATAAAATATATATTTATTGCACTACTTGGGACTTTTCAGAGGTCCTCCTCCCAACACACACACATATTTGAAGATCCTGAGTCATTTATTGGTGGGTACAAGTCCCTATTTATCTGATCCATGTTGATGTTCTGACAGGGAAACAACCTATAGGAGTCCTGTACTAATCACTGCTATAGGAAAGATTGAAAAAGAACTTTTAACAGTTTCCAGGAATAGTACATCTTCTGATAAACCATGTCACTCATAAGTAATTAGCATCTCCAAAAATATACATGAGAATCTTAGATTAAGGAGCCCATTCATAGTGGAAGAACTGGGCTGCAGTTACTTCCTGGGCTTATATTCTTAAGGGATTAAACACCAGAAGCATTTGATGTCCAACGAAAGAGGTATTTCTGGGCACTAAGGGTCTTACAGCTAAAGGGATTAGTATTTCTCCCTTCTAGAAGCAACATTTTGATATTTGAGCAGCCAGGAAGACTTTGACATTTTAATGGGATGGGGAAGATCATTTCCCCGTACCATTTGCCCTGAGTGGATAAAAGCAGGGGCTCAGCCTGAATGAGAAGAAGCAAGCTAATCTTCAGTCATGGGTACAGCACTTAAATAAGAGGTCCTCTATTAACTAAGGTAAAATGGAGTTGGATAGTACTGAGTATGGATGCCTGAATAAAAGTTTGTCTCAAACAAGATACACTAGGTACACTTTTTTTTTTAAAGCATTGATATAAATAAAATTGTCTGACATTTTTTTTTAAGGTGGAGTTTTCATTTGCTTAAGCAACTTAAATAGCTAAGGGAGAAATTCCCTTATATTCTCAGAGATGGTCTCTCATGCCCTCTGAAACCCCCGCCCCCACAGTTTACACTATCAGTCAAAGTAAGAGACAGATCACAGACTTGGAAAGGATGATCTACAAAGGTATGAGTAGGATTTAAGGAACTAAAAAGGATAATAAATTATTCTAGATGAGTAACATTTAGCCATTGCTGTGCATAGGCTTTAAGGGACAAGAGTAGGAAAGAGTTACTGGAATGCAGAGAAAGGGTAAGCTGTATGGAGAGGGCTTTTGTTGAGGGAACACTTGTGTCTTGAGGGCAGGGACATAGATACTCTAATTTCTCATACTCCTACTTCTCTCCAGTCTCCTATCAGTGTTTCCTATTGCCTGAACCCAGTTGAAAGCCAGAAGGCCAGGGAGCCTTACTGGTGTATTACATGGGAGCCAGCCTCTCAATCCAAACATGGAGGAAGAAGGTGGGTCTGAAGTGACAAATGCAAAATATCCGGCATGTAGCCTTAATTCCACCATGACAGCCACATGCCATAGCACTGCCAAGTTTAGTCAAGTACTCCGACTTCTGCAACCTTTACACACTTCTCAGCTGCACATAGAGAAAACAAATTCTCTGTACACTTTCCCTTTGCTCTCTTCATCTCTCCCATGACTGCCTTACAAACACAAACTGCCCCCAGATATCCACCTGCCCGCCTTTTTGTCTTCTTGACTCCTAATTCCAGAAAATCTTTCCCTCCTAGACCTTGACTTTTTGAAAGATGATGTTTGTCATTCCCTATTTTTGGGATCTCTTGCACCATGACTCTGGAGGTCTAACCTGTCTGTCGAATGTAATACTTTTGGACGTGGATCTTGGCTTTCTACCTGTTCAGTGTGAAGAGCCAGCACACTCCAGAGCCTAGGAAGGCTATGCCAGGAAACTCACCTTATAGCCTTGGTAGGCCTATTGTTAATTGCCTTGTGATTGTTGGCAATTTAGTCCAACTTTGTGAACTTTGTTTTTTTTTTAATCCTTAAAATGGGCATAATAACACTACCTTATGTCCCTTGCATAGAACAAAATAAAATAGTCTGTGCAAAAGTCATTTATAAACCATAATTAGAAAAATACAAGTAAGCTTTCTAGATTATTTTCAGTTTTAATGCAAGCAGAAATAGTCATTGCAAGCCACTTAACCATAGCTCATTCATAAACTAGTAAAGTATTGTCCTTGAGTGGGGTAAAACATCACTGAAGCTCTCAATAAATTGTTCCATCTGTTTGCTTGCTGAATTCTTTTGATCAGACTATTAGAGTTTTTCTTCCTAATCATTAACAGTTTCTACTTCTGGACTTTTTATAAATGTCTCAATAATTCAAGCACATATAAAGAAATAGCTGCGCCTCTTGCCTTTATTCCCTGTCAGTCACTCAGAATCCAATAGAATGCATGGTAAGGATGAAAAAGTGTTCAGAAGACCCAGGGGTCTGAAACTTAACATTTTCCCAAATATGTCTGTTCTGTTTATTAATGTAGCCCTTTTCCTAACAGCTGGGGGCCCCTTTCAGGGATACAGTAACAAGCAAAAGGAACAAACACCTCTCACAATCTGAGCGTTGCATGCTTACCACAGAATTATAATGTATGTGCTCTGACATCTGTCCTTTTGCCCCCATTCTGGTTTCACCTTTATACCACCCAACCCTCCATCTCTTAGCTCTAATCAGCAGGCTGTAGTCACCCAGATCTCTTGGCATTTCCATGAATGTACCTTGATATGTCATGCTCTATGGCTTTTCTCAGGCTGTCCCTGCTGTCTAGAATTCCCTCACCATCCCTCTGCTTCTGGAAAATCTCTGTTCACTTTTAACTATACTTTTCCCATGTAGCCTTATTTGAATCTCCATCAAGAAATGACTATGCCTTTGTATATGACCCCCACATGGTCTGACATATGTCTACCATGCTTGAAACTTTTACTTATATTCATCTGTCTGTCTTAATTAAATTGCAATCTCCTTGAAGACAAGCTCTATGTATTCTATCTCTTTTATCTCCAATGACTGGACAAGGAGTAAGCTCACTGTTTGCTAAATGAATGAATGAATCAATGTAAGAATGACTGAAATAGTTCTCAAAAAGAAAATGCTCTAGAGGAGTCAACTTTAACTGTCTCTTTTCAGAATAAACTTTTCTCCTCACGTAGAATAGGACCTGACTTCATCTTTATTTTTTAATTTGGCAAACAATTGTTAAGTACCAGGTTTACAAGAAACTAAAAAGTTTCTGAATTCAAGAGTGACATTCTACTCTTGTGTCACTTCTCTTTTGCTAAAACTCCCTTTCAAATGTTAAACTTCTCAACAACCTCTTGGTGTTCCACAAATCCTTTATGGTAAGTTGCAATATTACTGGTATGCATATTCTTCCTACAGTTACACCTCTTTCTTACATTTTGGACAAGACAGGTATTTTTACCTGTGTGCTCAGCATCTCTCTTTGGATATCCTGGCACTTCAAACTCATCGTTTCCAATACTCATCCTTTTGCTCCTGGCATCCAACCTGCTTCTTCCATTCCAGTGAATGATAACATCAGTTACAAGATGGGAAACTCCTTCTATATACTTGTTCAGATTCTTTTCCATTATAGGTTATTAAAAGATATTGAATACAGTTCCCTGTGCTATACAGTAGGACCTTGTTGTTTATCTATTTTATATATAGTAGTGTGTATCTGTTAAAATCTCATTTTTAAAGTCAGTTTTTTGAAATATACTTTACATACAATAAAGTGCACCCATTTTAAATATATGGTTCAAAAAAGAATAGATACATGTATATCTATAACTGAATCACTTTGCTGTACACCTGAAACTAACACAACATTGTTAAACAACTATAATTCAATATAAAATAAAAATTTTTAAAAAGTATGGTTCAATGGGTTATGATGAACATATACACCCAGGTAATTACGACCCCATTTAGGATAATAAAACATATCTGTGATTCCGTAAAGTTCTCCTATGGTCCACTGTGGGGATAATCCATCCCCACCTCCAGCCTCAGGCAACCACTGATCTTCTTTCTCTCATTATTGATTAGTATCTCCTGTGAATAGAGTCATAGAGTCTGCAGTCTTTTATGTGAATGTGATTTATTTTACTCAGAAAATTGTTTTTGAGATTCTTCCCTGTTGTTGTATCAATGCTTCATTCCTTTTAAATGCTGAACGGTAGTCCACTGTATGAATGTATAACAACTATTTATATATTCTTTGGCTAATGGACAATTGGATTGTTTCTAGTATGGATAATATAAATAAAACAGACACATTTGCATCTGGATATTTTATAGACATGTATTTTCTTTGCTCTTGGGAGAATAGCTATACATGGAATTGTTGTATCATATGTTAAGTATATATTTACCTTTGTAAGAATCCGTTAAAGTGTTTTCCAAAATGGATGCACCATTTATATGCCCACCAGTGAATTAGAATTTCAGTTGTTCCACATCTCACCAACGTTTGGTATTATCAGTCATTTTAATTTTAGCCATTCTAGTAGGTATATAATGGTATCTCATTGTGGTTTCAAACTTGAATTTCCCTGTAAAGAATTATGTTGACCATTTTTTCTTGTTTATTGACTATTCCTTTTTTATTCCCCAAGTGTCTGTTCAACTTTATGTCCCACATTTTTGGGGGGTTGTCTGTCTTATTATTGAGTTTCAAGTGTTATTTAAAGCACTCTGAATACAGGATGTAAATATATTATTTCACTCTACAGCTTGACTTTACATTGTCTTAATGGTGTATTTAAAGAACAGAAATTTTCTTCCCTCCCTCCCTCCCTCCTCCCCCTTTCCTCCTTCCTTCTTTCCTTCCTCCCTTCCATCCTTGTCTTTCTTTTTAATTACTTGACATTTAAAAGTATAGGATAATATCATCATCTAAAAATTAAAATAGTTGATTCCAATATATATGTCTTTTAATTCTTTTTATTACCTTATTTCATTTGTTAGGACCTCCAATACAATATTGATTATAAGTGGTAAGAATAGACATTCTTGCTTTGTTCCCAACTTAAGGGGAAATGTTCTTTATCATCATAAAGTATGATGATAGCTGTAGGTTTATTATATATTTCCTTTATCAGGTTGAGGAAGTTTCTTTCTACTCCTAGTATGTAGAGACTCTTTCTCTTAATTGAACTATTGTTGACTTACATGCTGTGTTTGTTTCTGATGTACAGCAAATTGATTCAGGTATATATATATATGTGTGTATATATATATATATATATATATATATATATATATATAGTGTTCTTTTTCAGATCCTTTTACATTATAGTTTACTACAAGATATTGAATATAGTTCCCTGTGCTATACAGTAGGACAGTGGGACTAGAGACTCTTTATTATGAATGAGCATTGAATTTTGTCAGGTGTTTTTTCTGCATCTATTAAAATAATCTTTATTCTTTATTCTGTCAATATGGAGAATTACATTGATTTATTCCTGAAGCTAAACTAACCTTGTGGCCTTGGAATAAACTCTAGTTGGTACTGATGGTACTCTTTTTATATTGCTGGATTCAATTTGAAAATATTTTGTTAAGGATTTAAAAATCTGTATTGGTGAGGAATATTGATCTCTAATTGTCTAGTCTGGAAATGCCATTGTCTAGTGTCAGAATAAAGATAGTGCTGGCTTCATATAAGGAGGAGTTAATCACTTTTGGTTTTACTTTTTCCTCCTGAAAATGGAAATTTAGGAATGAAAAGTATGAACATTTTTAAAGCTTTTGATATATATTACCAAATTGCCTTCCAGGAAAACATACGGATTACCTTCCCAAAACAATGTATAACATCTCTTTCTCTATATCTTCCTTAATAACAGGAAATATCATTATTTTTTTTTAAATGAAGGATGAGAGTGATTACATATTAATTTGAATTTCTTTGATCACTAGTGAAGAGAATATTAAAAAAAATTTTTTTGATGTGGACCATTTTTAAAGTCTTTATTGAATTTGTTACAATATTGCTTGTGTTTTATGTCTTTGATTTTGGCCACGAGGCATGTGGGATCTTAGCTTCCTGACCAGGGACCAAACCTGCACCCCCTACATTGGAAGGCAAAGTCTTAACCACTGGACTGCCAGGAAAGTCCCAAGAATATTATTTTATATATTTATTGTGGTTATTTGCATTCTTTTGAGAATTGAGTGTTCACATTCTTTATACATTTTTTCACGGGTATTCCTCCTTTTCTTTCTGATTTGAAAGAGCTCTTTATAGATTAAGAATATTAATCATATGTAGCAAATATTTTCCCAGCTTGTTTTTTTCTCAGCTAAAACCTCTAATCTAAAAATATTTACTAAGGTGACAAATGGTTTCTTCATACAGGAACACTTTCAAAGTTAGTATCCTAACTAAGAAGGCACTGCCTAAGAAGGCAGTGACTAGCACTTGTAAGTCACTGCCTTCTTCACTCAGCTACTTTGTCACCTCCATGAGTGCTGTATGGCCCAAGGTCCATGCACAATTAATGACTCCAAGTGAACATGCTAAATGGAAGTTTTCTTTCAGGTAGCATTCAAACTTTCACACTTGCCCTTGATAAATGTCCCAGAAGCAGTATGACATCATTGAAAGAGTGCTGGACTTAGAAACAGAAAGCTTAAGTTTTAGCATCATGGCTCTTCACTCTACGTTGTGAACTTGGATAAACAGTTCAGTTTCTATGGGTCTCAGTTTCCTCATTTGTAAAGTGAGGACCTTGTGGTCCTCACTGTCTTGCCCCCTTTATTGCCTTTATTGCTTGGATGGGAACATGAGATCATATAATGTGAATGCATTTAAAAAAAAATTCTGGGGCTTGCCTGGTGGCGCAGTGGTTGAGAGTCCGCCTGCCGATGCAGGGGACGCAGGTTCGTGCCCCGGTCCGGGAGGATCCCATGTGCTGCGGAGCGGCTGGGCCCGTGAGCCATGGCCACTGGGCCTGCGCATCCGGAGCCTGTTGCTCCTCAACGGAAGAGGCCACAACAGTGAGAGGCCCGCGTATCACAAAAGAAAAAAAAAAAGTTACTATGAACTTTTTTAAATATGTACTCTGGGAAATGTATGTAAATTCATCTGGGGTATGTATTTTTGTAAGGAATGTCTGAGTCTGCTGTCCAGTTTACTAAAGCCTGTTTTCTGATAGGTTAGTAAATATTTTCACTCTCACACGTAGTGTATTGGAGTTCCTATTGATCCACATTCTTAGCAGCACTTGGTATTGACAAACCTTTTAAATTTTTGTCAATCTGTTTCCAATTTACATTTCCCAAATTGCCAATTGTAGTTTTTTGTTTTTTTTAATTTCCATGAATGCTAATGATTTTGAGCACATTTTTCCTATGGTCATTGTTCATTTGGATTTTCTATCTTGTTATGTACCTATTGAAGACTTTTGCCATATTTTTCTTGGGTAAGAGGTCATTTTCTTATTGATTTGTAGAAATATTTAAATATATATTCTAGACAGTAGATTCTGGTTTTATGCATTTAAAACAGGTTCTGCCTGTGTGTGGTTCTTTTTTTTCCCACTGTTTGTGGTATCTTTGATAAACAGAAGTACTCAGTTATTATTGAGTTGAATGTAGTAAGATTTCCCTTTATGATTACTGCTTTCTGTATCTTTTTTTTTTTTAAATTAGGGATGGATGAGTTTTGAAAGTATGTATAGCTAAGAAACTTTGTTGCACACCCCATGTAAAAGGAGCAGGAAAATTACCTTCTCTGTGTTTTTATCCCTTGTACCTTTGTAGCCATGAACTTGTCTCTTGCTCACCATATCACCACTCATGCCATCCAAGGCCTGATGATCCCTGACAGAATTCTCACACTTCTCAGCTAATGTCTCTCCATCCTTCCTTCCTAAAGCTCTCTCTTAGTGATCTGCTGGTCGTCTACACTAATCTTCACATTGTACCTGAAAGATCTACACTTGGAACCTTTGGACCTGCTGATCATTTTCATCTTCTCTTTCCTTTTTTAAACCCTGGTTTCTAAATCCAATGGACCTCTTCTCTCTCTCAGTTTGACAGAATCTATCAATAATGCATAATTCCTCTTGGCTTCTAGTATGCCTGATTTTTCTCCTATCTTCTTAGTAGTTTATTTTTTTCCCCTCTTTATCTGACAACTTAAATATCACTGGTTCTTTACCTTTCTGGGGATTCCTGAATTTCTCTGGAAATCTACTGTTTCTCTTCCCTAGAAAAATACCTATATGTAAATAACTACCATTTTCATAACATTTCAAAGGTAAGCTTCCATTATATTATTTGGTCCTGTTTTAAAATTTCAACTGAGTAAGTAAAAAAAACTGTACTGGCTTTATTCAATGATTCCTAAGTTGGACAGCATTTCACCTACTAGACAGAAAGAAGCTCTGAGGAGCTGTACGAAATGAAAGACTTTTATAGCCAAAAGGGAGCAGGACAGGGAAATTACGCAGCAAAAATCAGATTGGTTGTGGCAAGGTCACCTTCTTTTAGGGCATGCCAGGGGTCTAGTAGGCAGATGACCTCACTAGTCCTGACCAGGTAATTCCTGATTGACTGGTTTAATATTCCATTTCTGGGAAAGAGCAAAAATATAATAAACTTAAGTATTGAGTCTCGATTTGGTGACTTGGGGCTTATTACTCCATTTTGGGTCCGTGTTCTTGTTTTTTTTTTTTTTTTAAAGGGCTTCAAATGCTTGGCTATTTATTTATTTATTTATTTATTTATTCATTTACTCATTTTTGGCTGTGTTGGGTCTTCGTTTCTGTGCGAGGGCTTTCTTTAGTTGTGGCAAGCGGGGCCCACTCTTCATCGCGGTGCACGGGCCTCTCACTATTGCGGCCTCTCTTGTTGCAGAGCACAGGCTCCAGATGCGCAGGCTCAGTAGTTGCGGCTCACAGGCCCAGTTGCTCCGCGGCATGTGTGATCTTCCCAGACCAGGGCTCAAACCCGCGTCCCCTGCATTAGCAGGCAGATTCCTAACCACTGCACCACCAGGGAAGCCCCATGTTCCTGTTTTTAACAATTCCCCCCATTTGATCAGACTCTCAGCCTGAGAAATGTGATCAAAATAAGGCATTAGCACCATTCCTAGCTGCTGCTCTGAAGTTCTCACAGTTTTTTGCTGATCTTCTGTGTGGTATTCACAGGTCACAACTTCAGGTTCACATGCTTTAAAGTGGGTCTCTCTCTTCATTCCTTTTCTGATGTTCCAGTCTTATGGAGATCATTTGCTTGGTGGCTAGTGGCTGTGAACATGCATTTAAAACTTTTGAGAGAATAGCACACCAGAGAGACTATGATTATTATAAGCAGGATAATCCCCAATGTTTGGAGTGTACTTTGGAGTAATGGACCTTAAGACCCAAACCAATCAAAATCAAATAAGTCAAAGAAAGACCCCATTGAAGGAGTCATTTTTTTTTAAGTCAAGGGGCTTGTTCAGTGATTTTATGTAGCTGAGTTTCAACTTCCCCAGAAGTGTTAATTCAGGCACAAGTGGTTTTGACCACCACATAGAAACCTCCTTGCTCAGCTAAAAGATAATCAAGGGCTATCTTATTATCAAATACAATCTTGGGCAGTGAGTCTAAGGATTTTGGTTGGATAGTTATAGCTTTAGCTGTAGATTCCATAATATTTTCAAGAGTTAAGGAGAGGTTCCTGATCATAGCTTCATTTGTATTCACTCCTAATCAGGGAAGTAACAATCTGCCAAAGGAAGAAAATCCTAATTATGAAAACCTCCTGTTAGGTTCTTTCAAACTCGATGTAAAATCAGTAGAGTTGACCAATGGGGCATCTCAGTTTAATTGTGAACAGTTAGGAGCACAGTTAGATAACCTAAGAGACATTGTCTTGTTCTAGGCCAGCCATCTAGACATTTAGAGGCCCAAGGAGAATGATAACCACCACAGACAAAGATAAATCCTATTGGGGCATAGACCACTCCTACTAAGGTAGCACTGTTAATGGATTCATTAGCAGGGATAGTTGCATTTACCCATTTAAGCCAGGGATCAGTTAGGTTTTTAGCACATTCAGAAAGTAAATCTCCCAGCCTAAAATTTAAAAATTTTGGGAATTCCCTGGTGGTCCAGTGGCTAGGACTCCATGCTTTCACTGATGAGGGCTTGGGTTCAATCCCTAGTCAAGGAACTAAGATCCCACAAGCTGTGTGGCACAGCCAAAAAAAAAAAAAAAAAAAAAATTGTTCTAAATTCCTTGCAAAGATGAGTGTTGCCAATGAGATCTCTTTGTGATTGGGGGCAAATCTGATTTAGATAATCATAGAATGTGGGGTTGCAAATGGGCTACTATTTGCACAGGTATTTGTGTCTAATTGGGCAGGTACAATTATAATCAGGGAAAGGTAAACTCAAGGCTCTGGATGTTCTACCCATAAAAGTCAGACTCTTTAACTGACCTCTAAGGAGGGTTGATTGTAGTTGATAGTGACATTGGGAATAGAAGAGAATTGGTCACGGGGCAGATCAGGGGGTCTCTAACAACATGGACAATTCAGAGTTTTCTATGACAAATCTAGGAGTCTGAAAGATTACTCCCCTTAGCAATGGCCTGGAAGATACAGATGATGGTGTTATTTTTCCAGGCCAATGCCAGAGTAAGAACAAGAGGAAGAAAAGAAGAAGACAGGGTTTCATGTTTAGTTAGAATATGAAGTCTTAATCTGTTGTCTCGGTGGAGCCAATCTGCCTGAATGTTGGCTACTTCCCTTCCTAGTCAGTTGGATTTGGAGGTCTCCAATGTATCCACAGGAACAAATGTCAGGTGGAGCCTTCTTCAGCTGTGAGATGTGTGCCCAAAGCTCAAGGCCTTCTAGTTTTGTCGCAGTGCTAGTGGTCAGAAGCACTTGGTAAGGTCCTTTCCAGAGGTCTTGCAAAACCATCAGAGTAAGAAAATAACTATCTGAAAATGAAAAAAAGACTTAAAATGTCCACTGTCAAAGATATAATGGAACCTTATTTGAAAAGAAAATACAGTTATTTCTGTGTTACATAACGTTTTAACATAATATTTGTAATGTATGACTAATAACATTATACCAGGACATATTAGTTTGCCAGAAATTTCAAACAACTTCTGGGACACTTATAACATATACCTATACAAATACAACATAAGAAGGCTTAGTATTACTTCCTATTTAACAATGCTTTCATGTCATGTGATTTAACATAGCAAATAAGCGTAATTGGTTTAAAGTCTCTCTTTTTATAAAGGGAGAGAGAACAAATCTTTCGAGATGTTCCAGGGGCCCCTTGTAAAAATCCCAGTTAATTTAAGATAAAAAGACTTCATTTACAATCTGATATGGGGAAGTTAGTCAGAAAATATCAAAAGTTTTTTAAAACACTTGGTCAAATAGAATGAGAGGTCACTGTGAAACAATAGTTATCCATTTGAACATAGTGACAATTAAAGATATTGCAGGCAAATAAAGAAAATTAAACAGTTGTGAACTCCCCCCTCAAAAAAAAATTAGCTCTTTTTGTAGAGGAAATTTAGTTTTCTTAAGTAATCAAAGACCTGATAAATACAACTTTAAACACAAAAAAATATTATTTTTATTTATTTATTTATTTATTTTGCGGTACGCGGGCCTCTCACTGTTGTGGCCTCTCCCGTTGTGGAGCACAGGCTCCTGACGCGCAGGCTCAGCGGCCATGGCTCACGGGCCCAGCTGCTCCGCGGCATGTGGGATCTTCCCGGACCGGGGCACGAACCCGTGTCCCCTGCATCGGCAGGCGGACTCTCAACCACTGCGCCACCAGGGAAGCCCACAAAAAATTATTTTGATGAAACAAAGAATCTTTGTTTTCTAGGAAAATTAGTTTAAAAGGTTAAGAAAAAGCTTAACTCATATTAGGATCAGAACAATTGTCCAAAACAACTTTGTTCTTCTAACAGATAGAAGACTAATTCTAATTTTGCACCAGTGTATTTTTTATATCAAAACTTATATTTTTAACTTAAATAAATGTATTCCAATCTTAGCCAGCTTGACCACACACAAAATTCTTTTCCTAAAATTCCTTTTCCACAAACCTTCTGTAATTTTGTCCTATTTTCTTTTCTCTTTTTCATTTTAGAACTATCAATCATTTTACTGGTCTTATCTACTTTTATACACAGTTATTTTCCTTATTATTTCCAGTAGCTTTAATTACACATATTAATTATAATTCTTAACCCTTAGAAACCTTAATTTCTAGTGAAAACTAAGAATAACCAATTGTGAGCTGTCAGTTATACCAGGATTCTTTAGATTGGCAAATTTATGCATACATTTCACAATTTTTAGAAACATATGCTTCTTCATAGTACAAACTTTCAATGTGGTACAGGACATATTTACTAACAGATCCAAATGTCTTTAGTTTCTCTGTAACAAGCCAAAAGTAGATAAATCTATGTCGAGTAATTAATGTTTCAGTATTTTATTTGGAAATAATCTAAATATTAAATGAATTTTCATCATTTAACTTAACTTTTTAAGGTATCAAGTTACCTAAATGATTTGGGGAAACTCTTTAAGTAGACATACTATAAAATATAATTATTGCTGAAAGTTTCACTAAAAACTATTACCACTCACATCTATTTAAATCATTTGCTCCCAGAAATTATGCTTAGAGTATCCATAAAGACTTCATAACACATTAGAGAGCTGGCCATAATCTTGATGCCAAAACCTTGGCCTCTGTGCGCCATTGCTGAATTGAATCTCAGAGACAGAGTTTTGTGTGAAGTAGAAAAGAATAGCTTTATTGCTTTGTCAGGCAAAGGGGCCACAGCAGGCTCATGCCTCTCAAAATTGTGTGTCCCACCTGGGAGGATTTGGTGAGGAATTTTATAGCAATGGTTCAAGGGTGGGGTTGCTGACAAGATCAGGGTGTGTGCAGGGCCTGCACTCCTCTAATCTGGTCTCAGGTAATCTTCTTGATAAGCTTCCCTGGTTCCTTTCATCTTGCCTCAGGTGGTTTATTGGCTGCTTCTCCCTTGATTAGCAACTGTTTGAATCTACCCGTTGGGACTCAGGGAAGGTCATGGAGACTGGAGTCTTCCTTACAAACAAGAAACAGGGTACAGAAAGTCCTCCAAGCCCAGGAGCCCCACAGAGTCCTGCTCAGTTTCAATCCCAAGCTATTTTTCTTGCTGACAAATTTTGTAACAGAGATAACATAAGCTTATTTGAGTAGTGAACCCAAGTAAAATAAAAGTTGCATGTCTGTATTATATTTACTGTTGATCACTCTGAAGACATACTTATTTTATTTTTTTGTTTTATACATTTATTTATTTATTTTATTTTTGGCTGTGTTGGGTCTTCGTTGCTGCATGTGGGCTTTCTCTAGTTGCAGCAAGCGGGGGCTACACTTCATTGCGGTGTGCGGGCATCTCATTGCGATGGCTTCTCTTGCTGCGGAGCACGGGCTCTAGGCATGTGGGCTTCAGTAGTTGTAGCACACGGGCTCAGTAGTTGTGGCACACGGACTTAGTTTCTCCGCGGCATGTGGGATATTCCGGGACCAGGGCTTGAACCCATGTCTCCCACATTGGCAGGCAGATTCTTAACCACTGCGCCACCAGGGAAGCCCCAAGACATACCTATTTTAATTAAACCAACAAACTTAAATTAGCTTTTGTTTATGAAAGACTATACTAGATCAGGAGAAACTGAAAAACATTTAGGTTAGTTTCTATATTCCTGAGAATTTTAGGAATCCTTAATTCATATAAGTGCTTATTAGTTTTTAAGCCAATTAAATAGAGCTCTTTAACAAATTAATTTGGCAATACCATCAGGATGTAGAAAAAAATCACATATCTGTAACATGCATACATAGACATATACAAACATTCAGACAAATGCAGACAGAGATCTTGTACAATTTTAGCCATATTATGGGTAGGATAATGAAAAAATCATTAGTTTATAAAAGAACATTTGTGTTCTGATGGACAAATTGTGTTTCTGATGGACAGAATAAGTTAAGGTTGCCTGGTCAGACGGCTAAAGCTTTTTATTAAATTTGTGGAAAAGACACTTAAAGAGTTTTCATTTGCCTAAGTTCCAAATAACCTTTTCCCCTCTTTTTTTTTCCTTCTGATAAAAATTATCTTTCTGAAGTTTGCATTTCAAAGAGGTGGCTTAGACAGTAGTTCCTGGGGAAGACCAAGTAGAACAATTATATCTCAAAGGCACAGGGAAAGGATGCAAGTTCCTCCAAGAAGGACTTCTGTTTCCTAGGGCCAGAATTTTTACAATACTTATAAGCCTTTTGAGATGAATAGGTGAGGTTTCCTGATTGGGAAAAGTATAGGTGGACTTTGAATTGTTTCTGAAGCCACACCTATGATACTATATGAAGACTCAATCTGTAAGACAAGGACTGCTGTTTCTAATTTCTCAATGAATTGGGTTGCAATCTGCATGATATTGAGGCTGACACACCCATCCAACTACAATATCCTCAATTTGTTTTTTTTTATATCAGGAAGATGATCTTTGACTAAAATGGAAATCAAAAGGATCCTTATGTTCTAGATTTAGAGCTTTGTTTTTGGAATGTTTTAGTAAATCCTTCCACAAAGTCTTCAGAAGGTTTTTATTTCCCTCTGGGTACACAGTTTCATTTTAGCTTAAGGAATGAGGCCCCCCCCAAAAAAAACAAATCCTATCAGGCTCTGAATATCAGCTTCTAATTTGGCCAACTTCTGACCATAGAGTTACTTAAAAAAAAAAGAATCTTTTCAAATATCTTGTCCAATTTCAGCTGGGATAAATAGTAAATAGTCCTGCCATTATTGAATGAACTCCCCTGGATATAAGGGGCATCCCGAAAGAGGGTGCGAAAGATATTACCCTCCCAAGCTTCAGAGCCACTCCCCAAAATAGCCAAAATAAAGAAAAATTTAGATAATTCCTTTGAAGGCTGGCGTCAGTTTGGTAGGGCCCAGCTGCAAATGGTGTGCCACCCAGATTTCTGTCCCGCCATATGTTGGGGCCCCTAACCTGATGATTACAAAGCCAAGTTCTCAGGACCCAAACAAGACAAACGAAAAGGTAACAGTTGTCCTCTGGAAGAGTAAGGGTCAGTAACCAATGGGTCTGGATTTGAAAAAGAAAGGATCACCTGAAATTTTATTTTTCTCCCTTGACCGAGCATCACAGACTGAGGGTCTGCAGAGCAGACTCTGGTAAGAATTTGTACACTTCACTGGCTGCTGCCAGCTTTCCCATGATCCCATCTACAGACTCTGAGGGGGGGTTAAAGTAGAGACTGTAGCTCCAGGGTCTACCAGAATTTGGCAAGTTTTCATTAATTTTAATTTTGGTTTCCCATAGCTGTTTGCTGTTTAAGGGAATAACATAGCTGCTTTTTTTTTTTTCCAGAAAATCCCTCAGAGTCCCATAAACCCTGGGAAGGCCCCAAATGGGGGGGACCCTCCTTTGAAGGTTGATATGGGTGTGTGTCTAAGGCCACTAACTTGGCTTGAGTTGGCAAATGGTATGTAACTAGGTAGATCACTTTGAATCAATAATCGAATCTTTTAGTTGTGCTGCTAATCACCAAAGTGCTGATGCAACAAACTGGCTGATAAATGCTTTGCGGTGATGATGCCCCATCAATAAAATATTTTTAATTATGCTCAAGAAAAAATAGATGTGATTTTTCGGGCAATGGCATCAACCCACACACTACATTTTCACACTGATCTTTCATCCTCTTATGTCTGGCCATAATGACATTACTTCTGTATATTTGTACATATTATCTTAAGCTTCTTTTACTTGTAAAACCAATCTATCTTATTCCTTTTAAAATATTATACTCTTAGGTTATTCAAAGAAGCATATTTTGCGGGGGAAGAGTTTTAGTCAGATGCAGAATTCTCTTTCACTTGGTCACTCATTCATTTACGCTTGTAGCAACTTATTTACCCGAATCATTTATATACAACATATCAATACATATTCATTAACTCACATTAAAAACTTGTCAAAAATCTCTTTCAAGATTAAATGTATATAGAAAAACTGAAAGAAAATTTAAACAGACACTGTAATGTAAAAAGTTTTCCTGGGATCATGAAATCTTGAGAACCAGTAAATGGAATTTCCCTGGGAAATCAGTGTTATGGCTTACAAACTACTTTCTAATCTATCTATTTTTACTTTTAGCAGAGATTTTAAATTTTGTTACAGAAATTTTTCTTTTGGAGAATTGGAATAAAGCAGTGAGAAGAGACCTGAGAAGTTTCTGGCAGCCGTGCAGGGTTTAGATTATACAAGTGAGGAAGGCTGGATGCTTTCTGTTGAAATAGACTGTTAAGAACTTTGTCAAAGAATGAACTCTTACTGTAACCCACACCTCATTTGTCACCCTGATGGGCTGAGGAAAAGTGACATTTACAAACTGAGAATGAAAGCACATCCATTTCACCAGTCTGACACCCTGATATAATAACTATTTACCTTGAGAAAGAGGCACTGAGATTTCCGATTCTTGTGAATCTTCTCACTTTGGCACTTATTTTCTCACTCTGTCAAACGGCCCCAGATTAATGGAACAATTTGTTCAACAAATCATATTAGTAGAATGCACAGAGGGTAAAGAAAGTGAGGCGGGGGAGCAAAAAATTTTTACTCATTCATAGCAGTGGTATCTCTGCAAATAAAAATGTAGTTATGCGTGACATTTACAGAGGGATGATGTGAAAGGGAAAAAGTGTAATGACTTTGGGCAGTGGAGAGATCATTTGGTAAGAACAGTAGTGCTCAAAGGGGAATAAGATAAAGTTACACATAACATCTAGATTGAGCTTCCCTCTAGAACATATTTGTCAAACACAGCAGGATCTGCCTGTGTCAAAAAAAAAAATAGAGTTTTCCATTAAAATTAAGCACCTTATGCTTTCTATGCTACACAGATACGCTCCTTTCCAGCCTACACTTGGGGAGTGCAAAGAGTTCCAAGAACATCATATTACAAAGAAGAAGATTCAATACCTTGGAACAGATTATAGGTATAGGTTCTCACAATAGCTTTTTGTGATTTGGATTGAGATTGTTAATTCTGATAGGCCTTCAATTCACATTTCAAAGTCAAAAAATAAAACTAGAATAATCGGTAGAGATTCTACAATTCATGTTTCATGCCTTTGTGCCTGAAGTTTGAGTGAATATTTAGAAAATAGAAAGCCGAGAAATATTGGCTACAACAAATATGTTTATTTAAATATATATTGCCTATTCCTTTTTTTTGCACACACACACAATATATAAT
Source organism: Monodon monoceros (assembly GCF_005190385.1). NCBI lineage: Eukaryota > Metazoa > Chordata > Mammalia > Artiodactyla > Monodontidae > Monodon > Monodon monoceros. The sequence goes on from NW_021703778.1 coordinate 45,277,018, forward strand.
GGCATATTTTTCCACTAACTTTCAAAGGACATTCAAAGTTGCCTGTGATGTTCATTTATTTGTGTTAGGGTTGTCACACTGCTATTGTATCTTGTATCCACAACAGAAATTGACACTTACTTGTGCCCTGTTTCTGTATACTGTGGCCTTGGGTGTCAAGGGAAAATATTGCTCTGCATTTTTGCTCCTTTGATTTCTCTTTCCTTCCTCTTTTCTTTCTCTTCTTTTTTCTTTCTTTAAGGTTCTTGACATATTTTTGAGCCACATGAGAGATCTCAAACAACTCTCGACACAAAATTAATTCCTGGAAACTCCTAATTAATTTGGGAAGAATGTTTTCTCTTTCCTGAGTTGGAAGTTTCAATTGACAAATACTCTAGAAATATTTCAGGGTAAAAATGACCTGCTCAAATCATTAAGGAATAACAACAGCTTGGTAAAAGACTCACTTCTAGTGATGATTCAATGGTAACAATCTGAAGCCTCCCAAAATATCATTGATATGACTGCTTCCAGGGAAAACAAAAACTCTAATCTCAGGCATTCATTCTATATAAAAATATTGGTTTTCAGAAGTTTTAGCCACTCTTTGACTGCTTATTTGCCCTACATTTCATATAGTAAATATTTTATCAGGGAGTATCAAGATATTACATGTTACTTTTGGGGAGTTTTAGGGCCTAAATAAATAAGAAAGTAACTTGCTATGCCAGATAATACAGTGATTGTTTGTGTATGTATGTGTACATGCACATATTTGTTATAAAGAAAACATATGTTCATGTTAGAAAATTTGAAACGTGCATAAAAAATTTTAAATGTAGGTCTCTTCTAAGTATATATATATATATATATATATATGATATAAGGGTTGGAGAGGATTGCCTCAAGTCACCTTAAATAAATAGAGACATGTTTTGGGGATACATGTGGACTAGAATTTGTGGCAGTGAGCCTTAACTGGTGCAGATTACTCTATCATAAGTTTGTCCTTTCGGTGTTTTTACCCTGATCATAGTTACGTGATTTCTCTACTACTCATCTTGAGTTTGTTCTAGGTTATTCCCATTTCTGTACAAATTAATGTGATTTAATACAACAGAAATTTGCTACTCAGCCAAGAAACAGTCACGTGCAGCTAGCAGCTGTCCTCCCATAGTGATTCAGGAATCCAGGCTCTTTGGCTCTTTGGTCCGTTAGGGTTTTAAGGTCGTCTGTGTCTAGCCTGTGTAAAAGGAGTAAGAGAGAAGAGTCTCTTTTTATCCTAGTTCCCAGCCAAGGGGTAACACATACAATTTCTGTGCAGAGAGGGCTGGGAAATGGTGTCCTTCCAGGGACAACTGTCCCTCCATGGACAACTACCCATTTGGAAAAGGAGGTGCACAGCCAGGAATCTCTGCTGCATAACCCTCTGGTTTAGTCATTTTCTCTGCTCTCTGCTAATACTTACTTCTACTTACTCACCATTTATGCTACCTCATGACTTGGTTTGGCCTGACACGTTAGGTGTCTCGTCCAACTTTTACCAAACTCAGGTTTGGATGCTTGCCACTCAAAAACCAGTAATTTGAGAAGCAAGTGTCAGTAGAAAGGAAAGTCGCTTTAATCCAAAAATCCGGCAATCTGGGGAGAAGGTGGACTCGTGTCGTGAGACTAACTCCAAAGGTTCTGCTCAGCCATGACAGTTGTTTGTTTGTTTGTTTGTTTTTTGCGGTACGCGGGCCTCTCACTGTTGTGGCCTCTCCCGTTGCGGAGCACAGGCTCCGGACGTGCAGGCTCAGCGGCCATGGCTCACGGGCCCAGCCGCTCTGCGGCATGTGCGATCTTCCCGGACCAGGGCACGAACCCGTGCCCCCTGCATCGGCAGGCGGACTCTCAACCACTGCGCCGCCAGGGAAGCCCGATGACAGTTTTTAAAGGGCAAATTGGGGGTGGTAGGGAGAAAAAGTCTCAGTGAATCACTGAGGCAGGAGGTTGGGTTCTGCATTATTCTCCATTGTGTGCAGACTGGCTGACTCTCTCTTCAGATGTTACCTTGCTCCGGTGATCTCCCTGCAGGATTGTTAAGGGGGCTGCTGGAAGTAGAGAGCTAGTACTCTTTAACTACTTAATTATTCATCCTTACTTCTTTTTACCCAGGAAAAGAATCAACAGGTTAGACAAGGCATGATATGCATTCAGGAGAGCACACCTCAGGAGTTAGTTTCAACTGCCTGGTGATCTCATTCCTATAATTAAGTTCTTTCAAGGTTAGAGGGGAACAGAAAAGGGCAAACAGGAAAGGGGCAAAAGAGCTGCTATCACCACTTCACGCTGCCTCTCCACGTTTTTTTAGAGCTCTAACTTCTCTTCACTGCTTGATTCTTCTCTGCTTCCCAATGTGAATTTCAGAAAGAGAATTTTATTGATCTATTGGCCATATTTTCATCTATGATAGGTCAATTCAGCTGCCACTGAATTGACCAGTCTGTGGAATTGGTGTCTGTATGTCTGGTGTACACCTTTAGTCTAATCAGCTATGTCTTTATTCATTGCCAGGGCTGAGGGAGTTACTTGACCACTGAGTGACTGTACTTGACAGAGTTTTTCATAGAAAGGATTCTGGCCACCTTGATTTTACTTGTCTATTACATGTTGCTTTATAGCTCGCTCCCCACCCAACTCCACATATTAAATATCAGACACAGTGTAACAGAATATTTTATGCTTGCTATAGACTAAAAATATTCCACATTCCACAAACACCTTAAGAAAGCACTAAACCATGTGAATTTCTCTACTTGTTTCCAGAAGCTTTAATTTCCTTATGCCTCACTGGTGGTCCTGTTTACAGGTGACACATAAATGTCCTTTCCCCCTGTAGAAACAGACTCATCATTTTTGTTTGTGGGTTGTCATTCCCTTCCCTAGGCTGCAGCCACTTCAGAAAATAGAATATGTCCAAGTTAGAAGGAGGATTTTGACCCACAGTGGTAGTTTCTTTAAAAAGAAGGAATTCTAGTATTTGGCTTGTTTATGAAATATGTTACTGAAAATCAGGAATCACGGTTATAATTGGAGAGAAGTTGAGTTTAATTATTTTGATCTGCCCTATTGATAGGTACCAGTTATAGAGCGAGATCTTCCTGCTGGGCACTGTGCCAAACCAAACTTTACATTCACTGTCTGGGTTCCCACAGCTTTCCCAGGCAGATGTTTTCATCTCTGTTCAAATGAAGAGGGCTTGCTTCAGAGACTACATTACTTTTTTTTCTCAAGAGTATTTTTTTAAATAAATTTATTTATTTATTCATTAATTTTTGGCTGCGTTGGGCCTTTGTTGCTGCACGCGGGCTTTCTCTAGTTGTGGCAAGCGGGGGCTACTCTGTTGCAGTGCGCAGGCTTCTCATTTTGGTGGCTTCTCTTGCTGTGGAGCACAGGCTCTAGGTGTGCGGGCTTCAGTAATTGTAGCATACGGGCTCAGTAGTTGTGGCACACGGGCTTACTTGCTCCACGGCATGTGGGATCTCTCTGGACCAGGGCTCGAACCTGTGTCCCCTGAATTGGCAGGTTGATTCTTAACCACTGTGCCAGCAGGGAAGTCTTATATTATATGATAAGATTATATTACTTGCTGGAGGCCCCAGTGCTAAACACAGGACCTGAATGCTAAATTTAGTTCTGCCACTAAATCCTGTTTCCATTCTATGTTGATAACCCCTCAATTTGAGTATCTTGTACTATCTTGCTACTTCCTGTATCTTTACCCAAAATGACTAACAGAACGCCACAGAGTATAGAGTCAACGAACATTTCCTGAACATCAGGTACAGTGTAGTTCTGTCGCAAAGACTAGCTCATTTATTTCTTCAACAACCCTGGGAGGTAAATATTATTAGTCCCATTTCATAGACAAGGGAACAGTGGTTCAGAGGATTAAGTAACTTCCTTGGGCTGCCATCTTTAAGTGGCAGCATCCAGGATTTGAATACAGATCTTCTGGTCCCAATTCTGAGACTCTTTCTACCTCTCCTCAACTTCTTCACTAGTTAATAAAAATAACTCAGAGAGATAATAATTGCTTTACTTTAGCCTCCTACTGTAATAAGCTCTCACTTAGTGCTCCATATATGTAATGAATAAATTAATGAATTTACCTCCTGCATCTAATGATGAACTAAAGTTGTCACCAATTTATTTTTCTGCTTTTCCTTCATGCTCTCCTTTTGATTTGTATTACTCTTAATTGGGAGGCATGATAAAAGATAGTTTTCAGAGAAAGGTAAAATTATGGCTCTCAGATATAAAGACACATTCAAGAACTTATTTTTCTTCCTTTATTTTCCCTGTAAAGGAACCAGGCAGATTTTACAACCAGTGCAAAGGAAAAATCAAGAGTACACATGTATATGGAATATTTACAATATTCACAGATGTATAAAGGAATATTGAGGTGAATTGCAAATGGAGGCAAAACTGGTTTTTCCCACAGTGGAGATGGTGGTGTTCAATGAAATCTTTACTAAATAGGACAGAACATACATTACTATCAATTTACAAAGAGTTGCAACAAGCCTCTAGACAACAAGGCTAGAATTGGGCAGCCAGGAAAGGTGTGTGTCAACTACAAATTGGCACTTGCCCTTGGCACTTGCCATCTACCTCTACGAGGATTAAATCACAAGCTGCTGTGACTGCTGACCTTCAACCCCCCCTGCAAGGAGTTCAGGGTGGAGAGCAGACATGAGGCACCCTGTGCTCTGGGAAAAACTGGCAGAACAGGTTTTAGATAATTCGATATTTTCAGGAGCTAATTTTATGAGCCCAATTCTTGTATCTTCTCATATCTAGAAAAGCACTAAAATCCTTCATGGTGATGACTGCTCCCCATGACTAACAGAAACCTTATGCAAAAATTTGTGCTCGATTGCACGTACTCCCCCTTCACCAAAATCACATGTATACTGACTTCCCCGCTCCCACCTCTTTAGAGCAGTTTCTCAGATCTATCTGCGGTGCTGTCTCTGGGCTATAGTCCTCATTTTACCCCAAATAAATCATAACTCACAACTCTCACGTTGTGCATTTTTTCAGTCGACATGTACTGTATATTGTGCATATATTTCCATTGAAACACATTTTTCTTTTCCATCAGGCCCTTGGTGTAGTCTTGAGAAACTCATTTAGAGCATTATATGTACTCAATGATAAATACGCAGTTTGAAATAAACATAATTTGATAGTCCCACATATAATAGATTTATGAATGAATGGGATATTCTTTTCTATGTTATATCCCTGATTCTGGGTGGAGGTCTCTGTGATTAACATCCCTGTAAGTCTGGTGGAAGGCAAACACAGAGAAACCTACCAAATCAGAGAAAATGAGCTTGAAATGCTTCTACCCTGGATACCAGACCACCTGGCTCCCTTAGATCCACTATTTGAAGCTGCTTTGCCCATGGCCTGGGGCAGGGATTGGGTATAGGAGGGTGAGAACCCTTTGGCTTTAGCTTGCCATCCCTAAAGGGTCTCAGATTTACACTTTTCAAATCCCAGTGGTCTCCAAATGAAGTTGAACAACCATAGCTATACACTAAATGGAATGAAGAAAGAAAATTTTCATTATACAACTTTCAACGTGCGTTATCATTTCCAATCACAACTGCTTAGAATTAAAAAGAAAAATTATATTTGAAATCCTGTAATCATCTTGTAAATAGCAACATTATATTGCTGTGTTCTCCGGGTGTGTATATATTAGAGGCGTTAATTTGCAGAACATAACACATATTTTGGGGGATGGGGAGCTGCGTTAAAAAGAATTTTTTAAAAAAATTTTTTATTAACAAGGAGGCTCATCATTCTAAGTGATCTTGACCCTCCCATAACTGAGAACTAAGAGGTCCTACCGTGGCCCCAGCCCAAGGACATTTCGCCCGGCAAATGGCCGGAGACGCGATCTGTGTGCCAAACGCCTCTAAGAGTCCTTTGGAGTGCATGGCCGGTGACACCCGAGGGACGGCACCTCCACCCTTCCGGATCGGGAGAGTGGGCGGCCGGGCGCGGGGGCTCACAATGGCCCGCGTGGCTCCGCAGGGCGGCGGCTTCCAGGTGCGGATGGGGCTGCGCATCCCGCCGGCCTCAGGAACTTTCACTGGGCGGCCGTGGCGCGCAGACAATGGGCCGGGGCATCGCCTTATCGCGGCGCGCAGGCCTTCCCCGAGCGCTGCGGGCGGCGGCGGCGCTTCCTCGGGCCCCAGGCCGCCCGCCCCCGGCCGCCCGCCGGCCCCCGGCCGCCCCGCGCCGCCGCCGCCCGCCGTTTCCTCCCGCGCTTCCTCCCCGCGACCCCGCGGACCCCCGGCCAGGCGCGGCCGGCGGAAAGGCTTGGTGGGGTGGCCGCGGCTACGACACGCGCGGCCGAGCTCGGGAAAACAAAGGGGGGATGTGTGAGGCTGAGAGTCCGGAAACGGGGCGCCGGTGGGGGCCGGCCGGGAGCAGCTCCCCTTCTCTGAGCCTATTGTTTGCCGAGGGCCCGGCCACACGCGCTTAACAAGAAATTAACACATCCTGCCTCCGCTTATCAACCTAAACAGCGGGGTTATTGTGCACGGGGAAGGTTTTGAATGGGATGACCAGGCCCAAGAATTCTATCTCAGGGCCATCCTAGACGGTCCCCTCTTTGTTTTGACACTGCCCTTCTATCATTTATGATTCTCACGCTACTGTAATTGAGCTTTTAAAAAGTGTATTACCTTTTCTTTTTTTTTTTTTAAATTTTTTTTGAGAAGGTGGTCTTTACATTTATTAAGAGGCAAAATTCCGAAGATCACCAATGTAATACGATGCTGATAATGCTGATGAAAATTTTGGTATCAGTACCAACATTCATCTAGTCTTAAAATGTTCCAGGCACTGTTAAGAATTTTATATGTATTAATTCTTTACTCACTATGACAACCCCGTGAGTGCGGTGATATTTTTAATCTTCATTTTTCAGGTAAGGAAAGGAAGGCTCAGAGGGAACACAGGAGCACACAGAACTAGTAGATGCGACACCAGGATGGCAACCTAGGCTACTAGTTCCAGAATCATACTCCTAACTTCTGGAATGCCATGGTTTTGATTTTAATTTGTTTTGATCACTGAAATAAAGGACATTTCTCCAGCCTATGCTCTTGCTCAACTGGGTATTTAGGAAACCTTGCGACAAACCAAAATTTTACAGAAGGTCAGAGGGGTAAGGAACTTCGTTAAGTATATGTTTTTCTTTATTCATGGCTCTACACTGTTTAGGACTTAGGCTTTCTGGGTTTTTGATGAAGGGTTGTGGAATGGAAGTGGAATTTGTCCTCTCTATGAAAAGTGCATGCTGTCATTTCTATGGTAAGTGTTCAAAAGTGTTGGAAAATAAAGCAAAATGAGCACCAGTAAATTTGAAATCAATTAATTAATCAATCTGGATAATTAGGCCAGAGTTTCATTTTCCTGATTTATCCAAGTTGGGTAAGTGTGGTCTAAATTCCCCTTTAACAAGTGACTGAATCATTTTGTGTAAATCTGGGCCCTGTGCATTGTTATAGAGAAATGTCAGCCCAGCCTTCTACATTGTTTAAGTCAGCCTCTTGTAGCTGTGGAGGTCACCCCAATTAACGTTCACTGAATCTCAGTAAGGTCCAGTGCTTTTTGGGGAAGAGGATGCACAAATGAATAAGACTTTTCATACCTAAAGCAATAACTCACTGGCTAGCCAGGAAAGATAATAACAATAAATTTGTTGTGATAAGTGCTATATAATATGGAAGAAGGACACAGATGAGGGATCAGTATTTCCCCCTTGGGGTCAGAATGCTACAGGGAGGTTCAAATGCTTCAAAACACTCTTATCTTCTATAAATGAACTGAAAAAGAAATCATTCATTCAACACATGTTTATTGAATCTTATTATTGTGGAGACGTGTCAAAATAAAACAAAATAACACAAACAGATCGTAATTTCATGGAATTTGTAATCTAGTGGAGGAAGTTTAGAAATGAATATAGGGCTAGGTGATTAAGAAGTAAAAGCTATTATGTATAAAATAAGCTACAAGAATATATTGTACAACACAGGGAATATAGCCAATATTTTATAACAACTATAAATTCAGTATAACATTTTAAAAATGAATAAAGTAAGAGTGCTAGATGCCAACATTGGGTGTTCATTAATATTTCTGTCAAAATATTCATATACATTTAAGCAAAGTTTTGAAAGAGTATATGTATAAATGTGATAAAACATGGTAAAATTCTATTTGAGGTAATAGAGCAAAATACTAAGAATAACTTTGCAAGAATAACTATAAGAATCTGTCCATTTATATGCCCATAAATCCATCTGATTTCTGTGCTGCATTAAAAATAAGTTGTGAATTTCAAAAAAAAAAACAAATGAGTTAAATAATTACTGAATATTATAATTACTGGTTTATATGATAGGAAGTACATGATATTTTAAGGTATAAAATAGGAGGATTGGAACAGGTCAAGGCAGGAAAGTATGGGAGAGGAGAGTGTTCCAGGCAGGGGAAAAGGCATGTGTCAAGTTTGCTACTGTGGTGGTAGGAACATGGTACTTAGGGGAGAATGAAAGGAGGCCAGTGTGGCTGCAGCTTCTGGAGTAAGTGGGAGAGAGTGTTGGAATAGGAGGCTGAAGTATGGGCAGGGCGATGCCTTGCACAAGGCTGTAGGCCATGTTAGACATTTGGGTCTCTATCTTAGGATAAATGAATGCCATTTAAAGGTTTATAAAGAGATTGGAAAATATATATATATATATATATATATATATATATATCCCTCTCACCATAAGGTGTCTTTGACTGAGATATGGAGAACAGATTTGAGAGGTACCCTGCAGTATTGAATCTATTGTATTAGTTCAGCTCAGAGATGATGGCTGATTCTATTCTAGTGCTGAATGTGGAAATGGAGAGAAGGGGCAGATTAGAGAAATAGGTATTCAGGAGGTCAAGTAGACAGAACATGATAAGAGATGGAAGAAAAAAGATGGGACAAAGATGACCTTGAATTTCTGGTGTATGCAACCAGATAAAAGGTGTGGCCATTTCTGAGACTGGGAAATATGGAGAAAAGTCAGGTTTGGAGGGGATGGTGATGAGTTTAGTTTTAGGAATTTGAGTTTAGGTGACCTTGAGTCATCAAGATGTCACCAAGTAGAGCATTGCGTGGGATTGGCCTTACATGGAGGACAGACATCTCCTCTACTGTAATGAAAGAGTAGAAGGGTAGGCAGGGAGGAGATATGGTAGATTTGTATATTTGGTATATTCTCATTGGGAGAGGAGCAAGTGGGCAGCCTGGGTAGAGAAGGTTTGGGACCACTGATGATGAATATTTTCTGAGGAGTACTGAGGACTCATTAATTATAGTATATCAATCAACTCTGTTTTGTGACTTTTAGCAACAGCTCTCCATTGACTCATGAGATCATCAGTGCAGTGAAAGGCAGGAGGTCAAGGGGGTTTGTGTATTTCCCATGTCATCTAAGGTGTTTTGGAGGGAGTAATAAAAGGAGAGGGCTGATGCAAAAGTAGAAGAATGGAAGTCAAATGAAGTCAAAGAACAATTGAAATAGCTGTAGTTAGCCCTGAAATGTGCAAATAAAGTGGGTGATGGTTAGAACATGGCTTAATCGGTAAATTACAGGTGATCACTTGGTGCAGAGAATGACCAATGGAGTGAGTGAATAAAGTAGGGTAGAAAAGATGGTCATGAGAGATGAAGGGGATGGAAAATTGAGAGTCCGGCCTGCTGGATAGTCTTCCAAACACAGGCTGAATTAACCCATCGTGACCATAGGTCTTAGGTTGAAATAGAAGAGTGCCAGCCAACTGCTCTCATTTTTGATAATAAAGAAATGCGGGGGCTTCCCTGGTGGCGCAGTGGTTGAGAGTCCGCCTGCTGATGCAGGGGACACGGGTTCGTGCCCCGGTCCGGGAAGATCCCACATGCCGCGGAGCGGCTGGGCCTGTGAGCCATGGTCGCTGAGCCTGCACATCCAGAGCCTGTGCTCCGCAACGGAAGAGGCCACAACAGTGAGAGGCCCGTGTACCGCAAAAAAAAAAAAAAAAAAAAAAAAAAAGAAAGAAATACGGGCCAGCAGATTTGTCTGTGACATCAGCAAACAGGGATGAAGGCAGCATAATGAGAAGGCAAGACATTCAAGGAGTTGGGCATTTTAGAGGATGGAGGATAAATTGGAAGCATTCTAACTCTTCTACTCCCCTCATCTTGCCTCCACCAGAATCGATCCCTGAGAAAAAGCAATAACAAATGTAAATATTCTCATCTTTGAAGTATTTCAAGAAAAAAAATTTTCCATGATATTTTATTCTAAAAGACAGACAGAAGTAATTTAATAAGTTAGTTCTCAGGAGACTAGTGTCATATCAGTGAACCCATGGGACTGAGGAAAAGCCCTGGATGGAGAGCATAACTTTTGGATTTTATGTTAAACTGAAATTTGGAAGTGGGCTATTTTTGCCTGGAATGTGATTCTCTTCTTATCCAAGTATACCAGTTCTTTAAAGTTCCATTAAAATTCCACCTCAACCAGCTTATCTGACCCTCAAAAATCTCTGCATACATATGGGACACTCCCTACCCACTACTACAGCTTATCCTTTATGCTTGTTTTTTATTTGTTACATAACAACCTGAAGGTTGATCCACATTATGAAATAAAGAACCCACCCATGCCAAAGGTTGCTATTCATGGAACTTTTTTTTGTATTGCTGGTGGATATTTTAGGTAGCTTGATATCTGAATAATAGAGTAAAAAGATATATTTCAAAATAAAGAAAAGATAAAAAGTAAAGACAGACAAGAAGGGAGCAACAGAGATAGCTATGGATTGCACATAATTATAACTCTCATTTACTGAGTTAACTGCTTGGCAGGCATTGTTCTAAGCAATCTCCATATTCACAATGGTCCTTTGAAATAAGTACAATTTTTAGCTTCATTCAGATGAGGAAACTGAAGCCCAGAGAAGTGAGTTAATTTGCCTAGGCCACAGTTATTAAAAGTGGCAGGACCAGAATGTGAACTGATGAAATCTGATTCTAGATGCAATGCTGTTCTGCTGTCCAGTTAGGTAGAGAGGCAGAAGAGGAACTGAGAAATAGAGGAACTACCCAGAGAAAGCACGGGAAAGAGAATCACAGAGAGAAAAATAGGGCAGAAGAGGCAGAGAACAAAATAGAGACCCAGAACATAACAGTAGAACATGTTGGAAGGCTAATAGGTTCTTGAGGTAGAGAACTTGGATTAACGTGAGGATTAAATCATATAGCTGAAGGAGCTTAGCCCATATTGCTTAGTGTATTGTAAGAAAGTGCTCAATGAATTCCCATTTTAGCCCTTTCTTTCTGAATTTTCTGATAGGTGAATTATTCTTGCCATACTAAGCCCATTTTCTTTCTTGAGGAGAAAGCTCCTGCCCTCACCTGTGTTGCAGTGCTGAGAACTATAGACACAGCATGCTGATGCAGAGGGGAAATGTCCATCCAACTCAAATTCCTTCTGGTCAATGTGTGTGTGCGTGTGCGTGCGTGCGTGTGTGCATGTGTTGACATGGGATTGGGGGTTATATCTCCATTCCTCTGGTTAGGAAATTTCCTTTCTCAGGTAAGAATACAGGGGATGGATAGAAATATCCTCTTCTCCTTATTCCTGTGTGTCATTGCTATTCTGCCTCAACACAGAACTCATTTATGGACAGACATGTTATTGACCAATATTCTTTGAACTCTGCATCTGCTTTTATGCTTTTTGAGTATATCAGTAGGGAGGTAAAGAGGCAAAAAAAAAAAAAAAAAAAAGAAATAGTTTTCTACTTTTATAACCCAAATGTGAGCTCAGTAGTTTTTGAAGCAAGTCATTCTTATTGTTTCATAAAACCTGTAGCATAGGACTTAAAACCTGGTCACCAACTTTAACATCACCCAGTGAAGACTTTTCTCTCTGTAACATTTTGGCTAAGTCTGATAATGTTCTGGGTTGATAGGACATGTAAAAGTCATGTGAGCCAGCCTCCCACCTGAGGTTCAGTTCCTGAGTGTCTACTTGAAAACTTCACATGAAGAGAAGTTTTCTATTTTGTGAAACATTCATATCATTAATAAGAGTTCCAGTTCAAATCCAAAAATTTGAAGAATCTGAAGGAATTTCAATAGTCATCAAGTATTACCTGCCCTTTTCATAAGGCCTCTGATATTCAACATGAATTCTATTTGAATCCCTTCAACAGCAAACAGGACATGTACTATTGTGTAGACAAGTCTAATTTTACAAATTTATTTATTTTTATTAGAGTCAAGTCTCTGAAAACTGTTCTTTTGACCTCCTTCTACAGCTAAAAAATCTCTTCTCTGTAGACCATGTGTAACCAATTTCATCAACCATCCCTCTTGCAATATGATTTCAAGATATCTATGTAAATTGCCCTTCTCTGTGTGATTTAGGTAAGATATAGGAAAAAATTCGGCACAATACTTCAGGTGTGGTTGATAAGTATCAAATAAGGTCACTAAGAAGAGAATCAATGCTTATCTATTTACAAGCTTCCAAACCATCACTTAGTCAATTTGCTGGGCCCCAATTCAGCTAAAAAAATCTAGAATCTCACTATTAAATCTGTTAATCTGGATACCCAAGTTTTTGAAACAAATGCCAAAATGTGTGTGATTAATTTGTTTGGCTGTTGATGTTTTGTGCGTTTGTTTTCATTTTGTATCCATTGAAACTGTAGACGGACATAATTATGGTTAACCAAAAGTCTTGGATCTTTTATTTTTAAATTCACCCTTTCTTACATAATTACAAAAAAATTTCACTCTCTTTAATGTACAGTTCCATGAGTTTTCACGAATACGTGCAGTCAGGTAACCACCAACCCAAGGTATAAAACAGTCCACCAATATTCCCCTATGTCACTTTGTAGTGAACTCCCCACCCCTCACCTCCACAGCTCTGAACAACTGCTGAAGTAGTCTTTTTCTATAATTTCTAAAATTTCATGGGACTAGAACTATATAGTATGTAGCTTGTGTCCATGTTCTGGCACTTATGAATAAAGCTACCATAAACATTGTTTACAGGCTTTGTGTGAGTGTATGATTTTATTTCTCTATAGTAAATACTATAGAGCAGTGTGGCATTGCTAGATCAGGTGGTAAAAATATGTGTAACTGAGTAAGAAACTGCCAAATTATTTTCCAAAGTGACTGGATCATTTTACATTCCTACCAGCAACATGTGGAGAGATATTCCATGTATTCTCCTACTATCATTTTCATGTCTGTGAGATCAATAGTTATGGCCCTCTCTTATTCTATTTTTGGTTATTTATGTCTTGTCTTCTCATTTTTATTTGGTTAGGTTGGCTGAAGATTAATGCATTTTATTCATATTTTCAAAGAAACAGCTTTTAGTTTTGTCGATTTTCTCTACTTTGATTTCTTCTCACATTTTTATTTCTTTTCTTCTGCTTGCTTTAGATTTAGTTTGTTCTTTTTCTAATTTCATAAGGTGGAAGCTTACATATTGCATCTTAGATCTTTCTTTTTTCTGTTATATGCATTTGATACCATACATTACTCCATAGGTATTTCTTTTGATAATTTTTATTTTTATAACATGTACTTTCATTTTCATTAATTTCAAAATATTAAAAAATTTCTCTTGAAATTTCTTCTTTGACTCATGAATTATTTAGAGTTCTGATCAATATCCATATCCATAGGAATTTTACAGTTATCTTTCTGTTACTAGTTTCTTGTTTGAATCTGTTGTGGTTTGATAATATACTTTGTCTGATTTCCATTATTTGGAATATGTTAATGAATGCTTTATGGCCAAGAATGTGGTCTACTTTGGTAAATCTTTTATATGCACTTGAGAAGATTGTGTATTCTGCTATCCTTATAGTGTTCTAAAAATGTCAATTAGATCAAGTGTTGTTCAGGTCTTCTATATCCTTATGAATTTTCTGCCTACTTGATTTACCCATTGCTGAGAAAAGAGTGTTGAGTCTACAAATATAAACATTGATTTCTCTATTTTTTCTGTAAGTTATGTCATTTTTGCCTCATGTATTTTGAAATACTGTTGTTAGGTGCATACATGTTTAGGAGAATTGATCAATTTTTCATTATGTAATATCCTTCCTTTATCCCTGATCATCTTTTTTTTTTTTTAATTAATTTTTTTAAATTGGGGTATTGTTGCTTGACAATGTTGTGTTAGTTTCTGCTGTACAAAGAAGTAAATCAGTTATCGCAGCTACTCCTACTTTCTTCTGATTAATGTTAGCATGGTATTTCTCTCAGTCCCTTTACTTTTAACCTATTTGAATCATTATATTTAAAGTTGGACTCATGTAGATAGCTTACAGTAGAGTCTTAATTTTTCATCCATTTAGATTGTCTCTTTATTTTAACTGGTGTATTTAGACAATTCAAACTTAAAATGATTATTGATATAGTTAGGTTAAAATTTATCCTAAAAATAAAATTTGTAACTGTTTTTTATTTATTGCTTGTGTTCTTTGTTTCTTTTTTGTCCTTACAACCTTGTCTTTTTTCTGCATACTCTGGTTTTATGCAAACATTTTATATGATTCCAATTTATCTCCTCTCTTGACAATTATTTATACTTAATTTCTTTTAACTTTTAAGTTGGTCCCTATAGTTTGTAATATATATTTTTAAATAATCTAATTCTACCCTCAAATGACACTATTTCACATCACATGAAGTGTAGTACTTTATAAAAAACTATTACAAGTCCTCTCTTCCATTTCTTACAACCTTGCTGTTATTTATTTCTTTGCCCATGTGCTATAAATACCCAAAGACATTGTTATTATTATTCTCCTAAATAGCAGTTACCTTTGAGATCAGTTAAGAAAAAGAAACACAAAAATGAATATTATTTTTCTCCAGCATGAACTTTTTTTTTTTAAATTTCTTATGGGGAAGCTCTACAGATACTGAATTCCTCAGTTCTTGGTTGCCAAAGAAAGAAAGTGTTTGTATACCCTTCACTGTTGCAGGATAATTTTGTGGGATATTAAATTCTAGGTTGGCAGGGTTTTCTTTTTTTTCTCCTTTCAACAATTTAAAGATTTCACTGAACTTTCTTGCTGCTTGCATGGTTTCTGATAAGACGCTGCTCTCATATGTTGCCTTATTCCTATGCAGGTAAGGTTTTATGCCTCCCCTCTGGATTCCTTGGGGTTTTCACTTTGGTCTTCTGAGTTAATATGTCGAGGTATCCATTTTTTAAAATCCTCCTTGGTATTCTCTGAGCCTCTTAGATCTGTGGTTTGGTGTCTGTCATTATTATTTTTAACTCTTGGCTCCTATATCTTTAAGTAATTTTTTTGTCCCACTCTTTCATTTCTTTCTCATAATCCAGTTTCATGTATGACAAAACTTTTAATATTATTCCATAATTCCTAGATATTCTATAATGTTTATTTTATAATTTTTCTCTTCTTGTTTCATTTTGGGAGGTTTCTATTGACCTATCTTCAAGTTAAATGATTCTTCTCATAGCTGTGTCAATTATACTGATAAGCCAATTGATGGAATTCATTTTTGTTCATGTATATGTGTTTAATTTCTAAAATTTATTTTGATTCTTTCTTAGAGTTGTCATCTCACTTTTTATAATACCCATCTAGTCTTACATTTTGTCTATTTTTCCATTAAATTCTTTAATGTCTTAATCATGCTTAGTTTTAAATTCTCCATCTGATAATGTCAGTGTCTGTGTCCTACCTGAATCTGGTTCTGATAATTGCTTTGTCTCTTCTGACTGTTTTTTTCTTCCCTTTTGGCATGCCTTATGACTTTTTGTTGAAAATGGTAAGGTAATAATACTACCTCTGGTAAATAGGCCTTTAGTATGAGGATTTATGTTAATCTAGCTAGGAAATGGATTATTCTTAATGTTTGTTGTATTTATAGACGTCAGAGCATTCTAATTCCTCCAGTGTCTTTGTTTTATCTCCTCTTGACTTTGTGCCTTCTTTGAAAACACAGGACAGAAGAGATTAATATTTCCCAGAGAATCTGATTTGATGAAAACTCAGTGACATCTGTTTACTTTGTTTATTGCTTATATTCTATGTATCATTACATCAACGTCTGAGGTTGGTCTTATCCATAAATATAGTCCAGTGGTTCACAACTTTGACTCCACATTATAATCACCAGAGGATCTTTTTAAACACTGCTTTCCAGAATCCCACCCTCAAAGTTCCTGCCTGGATATTCAAATTCTTAAAAGCCTCCCAGGTAATTTTTTAACAAGTTGAGAACAGTTGAGTACCACAGTTATAGTGGGGTTTTTTTTTCCATGCCTTACTTGTGATCTTTGCTAATCTTAGATCCTTCTATTTTAGTGTAATGGCATTCCTTTGCACCCTCAAATTTCAGTTTAAAGCATTCTTGTCTAAGTTAGCAAATCACTTGCCAAACATTGTTGTTCTTACTGTTTTTTTTCTTTTTTCTGAGATTGCTCTATTTTGATGTTAGGAAGTAGTATCTAAGGGTCCAAAAAGCTAAATTTATAACAAACCAACTAGATTTCAATACATAACTTTCTAAAGAATTAACTATATAAGACTTATGTCAAGAGTGTGTTTCTAGTTCATCTTCTTAGCACATTATCAAATATATTAATGGAATCCCAGTTTACCTCTTAAGTTCTATAATTTACATAAAATTCTCACACTGCATAGATTGAGTGAGAATAAATATTTAGTTTCTTGGAATTCTTAAGAAACAAAGAAAGCCACATAGTTCTCTTCACAGATTGTAGTATATCAAGGTACATGGACACAGATATTAAGCAAAGTGTTCAATGCAGCCAAGGGTAAAATTTACAACAACAACAAATTTTAGTCATTTGTGCCATTTTACCAATGACATAAAAATAATTCTCAGAAAGTTTACATCTGGAAGGAAAAGTGTTTCCATATGACACTCTTACCTATGTTATCATAAGTTCTGCTGCAGGTCATCACGATTCCTGATTGATTATGTAAATCATCACCAGAAAAGAATTGTAAGGCAAACATGCATTGAAAAATAATGAAATTGGAATTTAAAAGTGATAATATAATTACCTGTGTTGGCTAATACACCTACTGTAATGATAGCTAGGTTCAAGAATAATAATAAAAATGTATATGTCATGATATTTGTTTCCATGAGGAGAGACACACCAAAGTTTCATCTTTGTATACATTGATTGAGGAAACTGAAAGAGCTTATCTAGCAGAAAATACTATTCATATTAAATTTAACAACTTTTAAAATCTTCAACATAGCACTAAAAGCAGTGTGTCAACATTTGTTTATATTTACTTCTGGGTTTCTCACTTGTATTTGGCTACTAGTAATAGTAATGGGAGATATTTTATTTGACTTTATGAACACTCACTTGACTTTTCTTCTTGGATGGAAAAACTCCTAGGTTTGAGATCATCAGAAACAGTGATCATTCAGATGATAAGCCCTTACTTATGATACCATAACTCAAAAATAGCAATGTACAATAAGGCAACAATATATTGGAAGTTCATGTATTTTCAGATGAGGTGGTTTCAGATGAGGGTTTATTTGCAAGCTCTTTGGGCTCATTTACTTTCAGTGCCCCTCCATCAGTTTCAGTTGGTTTGTCATCTCTAGTGCAGTGAAATGGCAGTCTATCTAATTTAACCTGCAGTGCTCAGTTCATTTAACTAGGTCAATGGCTAGTTATGGCAGAAGTTGTTTGGTTTTCTTTTCCTTTAATTTTTTTCTTTTTTTTTGTTCTTTTTAATTTTCACTGAAATAGAACTAGTCAGCTAGTAAGAAGAAAATATGTCTCATACAAAAAGTGTTCTTTATCAATCCTCAGGCAGATTCAGACAATAGAGTAAGTTTTTTGGAAGTATCATTTGTCTTAGGCCATGAAAATGTTTTCCTAAGGAAGACATCAGATCTTCCAGGGAATCACCTGTCACTCAGTGAAACAAGAAGTCATGGTTAATTGTTAACAGCAGTAAATGCTGAGGATTGAAAATAGGTGAGGACTTTCTTTTACCATTTTATGCACTACTGTGTTGCTTGAACTTTTAAACAATGAGACTTATTTCATTTAAATTATAAAATACAACAGAAAAGAGAGCTCAGGATAGATATGGCTGTGGTGGTTCTGTATAATGAAATATTGATCCAGTACAGGCAGGAATGAATGAAATTGAAGGGAATGGTATTGAAGGGGAACACATAGATTCAGCTTTTGTCACGTTCCACCATTTCTGAACAGCTGTGAGCAATGCTGAGTCATTCATTTCCTTCCTTTTACTTATTTGTGTTTCTTTCCTTTGTTACTCCTTTTATTTACTGTGGGAAATTCACATAACATAAAAGTAATCATTTTAAAGTGAACAATTTAGTGTCATTTAGCACATTCATGATGTTGTGCAACCACCACCTCTATCAATTTTCGAAACATTTTCATCACCCTAAAAGAAAACCCCATGAGAAATAGACAGGTACTCCCCTTCCTCCTTCTGTCCAGCTCTTGAAAACCACCAATCTGCTTCTTGTTTCCCTGAATTTACCAAGTATATCTATTACCTATAAATTCAATGATACAATAGGTGACACTTTGTGTCTTTCACTTAGCATAATGCTTCCAAGGTTCCTGAATGTTGTAAAACATATTGGTGCTTCATTTCTTTTGTGGTTGAATAATATTTCATTGTGTGGATATACCACAATTTGTTTGGTTGTTTCCATCTTTTGTCAAGCGGGCATAGCTCTGCTATGGACATCGATGTACAAGGATTTGTCTGAATATCTGTTTTCAATTATTTTGGGTATATTCCCTGTAGTGGAATTACTGGGTCATATAATAATTTTATATTTAACATTTTGAGGAACCACCAAACTGTTTTCTACAGTGTGTTATTCATTTTTGATCCCTCATTTTTGCTCTTCCATTTTTCTCTTCTCTTCTCCTTACCAGAGGTACTCTGCCCTTCCTAAGGGAGACAGCTGGAATGTTGTAGAGAGAGCACCCGACTTATGGGTCCAGCCTGCCTCTTCCTAACAATGAAATTCAGCAAGCCATTTCCATCTCTAAGCTTCAGTTTCCTTATCCGGTAATATAGGAAGCTCTAGAATGGAAGAGAGCATCACAGAGTGACGCAAAGACTAAATTCTATAATGTATGTTAAAGGGCTTGGACATTGCACACATTTGATACTTCCTGAAACATGCATTGAGCAGAGTCAAATAACTCTATAAGATATGGGAGAGCACTTTTCAGTCTCTTGAACATCTCCCCCGACCTCAGTCTACAATAGAAGTCGACATCTGTTAAAACACAATCATGTAATTACAGTCATATTCAAATTTAGTTAAGAAGGATAAAGATGAAGAAGAATGAAACATCAGTTTAGGAGTTATGCTTTACTCAACTTTATTGCTTCTAAGAACTAACATTAGTGATTTAGTTGACACCCTCTCTCGGTCCTCAGCTTCTACCACTGTCCCCCAGGCTCATTCTTCCTTAGTGACCCTGCCCTTCCTACTCTACCTCCAGGACTCACGTGTACCCCGATACATCCTATGCATTTCTTCTTTCTGGAATGCCTTATCTGTAGACATCAATATAACTAGTTTCAGAGTACTTTCAAGTCGACGGTTAATTGGTACCTTAACAGAATTTTCTCTGAACACCTTATATCAAATAATTCCCCTACTTTACTGCTAATTTCTATTCCTTTGATTCTACTTTATCTTTTTCTTTGTCATAGCTCTGGTCATCTTCTGCAGTATTATATGTTCATTTATTTATTTGCTTATTCTGTGTCTTTCCCCATTAGAATATAAGTTTATGAGAGCAAGTCTTTATTTGTTCACTACTCTTCACCCAGCACCAAAAATAAGGCTTGTTACATAGTGGATATCTCAATAAATATTTGTGAAAAAATGACCATTAATAAAATTAATAATACTGCAAAATATTAAATTATTTCCTCAGAAACACTGCACTCATTATGCAAAATTAAATCACTCATTGACACCATATTAAAACTTTTGTCAAATTCCCCCTTATCTCCCAATGAAATATGAAAGATTTAAATGTAGAATATGTGTTTATGTAGGTTATAAACTCCCACAAGGCTGAGATTCTGTCCTTTTACATTTGTTATAGGAAATAGCCTATTATGAGTGCTGAATTAACATGGATCATGATTGATTTAAAATGCATGGTGTTTTGCACTGGTATTCAGCCAACATCTATATTCAATTAAATCATCATTACAGTTGCCTGCATTTGTGCACTATACTAATGGCAAGAGCTATACTTGCAAAGGCTGGATTTTATTCTGGGATGATATAGGTGCCATCCAAAATCTGGGTAAGATGCAGAAATTTTAAATTCTGTCCTCATAAATTAGTTTGTGCAGAATGGAGGGTCAGTTCACACAAGCACCTAATTTTAAAATCTCCTTGTGCACATAAAAGAAAACAAAGGAACTCTTTGTTTCTACTGAGTTTGAAGGATAATTTGGAGAACAGGTTTGCATTAAATTTAACTGTAAAATGTGTCACTTTTCCTTAAAGTTGAATCTGCAGGCAGCATATCGTTCTGTAGCTGATTCACCTGATTTGCCAGGTGTCCTTACCCACCATATGTATAAATATTTGTCTAAATTCTTCCTTTTTTACCATTCTGTTTTTGTGTATATTAAAAAAAAACAGAGACAATTTGCTAGGGGAAAGCAACTTTCCCAGTTTTCTTTTGGCTGTTGATGACTTGGGTCTCTCTGAATAGTCCCTCTTGTATTTGGCTGGTAGGAGAAAAATTTCCCTGAGCTAAAATCAGGCTCAGTGCATTAGAATAGAAAAGACCAAGATAACCTATTACCTTACCAAGTGTCTCAAGTTGCATATATGTGTGAGCATCTTCTCAACATATCCGTTTCTCTGGGAATCATCTCACACTCACATTTTTTATGTGGTGACAAGGTGACTGGCTTTGAAGTCAGAGAGACTTGGATTTGAAGATCACCTTTTCCACTCTATGGTTTTGAGATCTTGAGCAATTTGCTTGATCTCTCTGAACCTCAGCCTGCTCATCCATGAAATGTGTGGACTTGCAGAGCAGAGAGGCCATGCCCTCCTTCCTTCAGATCCATGCTCACAGGATCCCTTCTCAGAGAGAATGTCCCTGACATTCTAAATAGTTACAACAAATAATTCCAAGTAGAACAGCTTCAATGTCACGTGAATAGGTGTTTGGCATATTTTAAAGAGTTTTTTGGCACAGACTTCAGTTAGCATCAGTCCTGATTGACATTAGGTTCATTTGACTTTCCATTTGCCCAAGTTGGCTTTTTCTGTTATTAACTCCTTCCTCAGTCTTGTTCACCCTTTCATCCCAGTTCTAGTAAAGGCTTCCCCTTCTTTTTTGCCTTCATTCAATGCCTTATCTTAATAACCTTCACCTTTTCCTAGAGTCTTGTCTTGAATTTGCAGCTACCCACTGGTCCAAGGACTGCCCTGTCTACTTACTGTCCCTGTCACCCAGGTCCTGACCAGCTGGACTTAACTCCATCCACTGTCAGTTTCTAAGACTCTGCATATTTCTGTCTCTAGATTCCCTGTTGATCTATTTGTTCTGCTGAAATGTCTCTGAGGTCATGAACTTCCTGTCAGGCATACACACACAGGCACCTCTATACCAGATACTCAAGAGAAAAGGAGACATCCTGGGAATGCTTTAATTCTCCCAGTAGATTCATCTTTACAGTAATTTTACTTACAAGTGGAGTAAGGGAACCCTACTACAGAGCTTTGCAAAAGAGTAAACATCTGACGGTTTCAGTAATTCAGCTCTCTCTCTAACAGTAACATGAGTGACTTAAAGCAGCCAAATTCTAAAAAAATATATATTTGACTCTGATTCTCCTAAATCCATCTGTTCAAACTGGCTGTAATACAGCTAGCTGCATGTAGTTTTAAATTGGTGCACATTAGGACATGTAGCTTTATGGCTAGAAGTAGGGATGATACTAATGAAAAGAATTACGCGCAAGTTCCTTTGATACAGTAATCTGAGCTCCTGGGGTGGGATAGTCATAATCAAAAAGATCTGTGGGAAATCTAACTTCAGGTTAGAACTCAAACAACACCCAAACACTTCCATTTTTCAAAAGTCTCAAACAGGGTAGATAGAGGCTCTTACCTTTATAATGACTAACTAAGATGCATTGGTTAAAATTCTTTAGTTTCTTTCTGTTTTCACATTAGGTGTCTTCCTTTGACAAATTGAAAAAGGAGAAAAAAGTAAATGAATCCTCTGGAACTAAAACAGAAACATTTGGTCTTCTGTAATCCTCAGTTCTTAACCTAACGTGGCAGCTCATAGGGAAAGTGTCGGATTTGCAGTCCTAATTACTCTAAGTTGCCTCCCATGTGTATATATGTAACAGTCAGGAGCGAATGTGCACTGACAACCCATCTTTTCTGTTCCATGGTTCTAAACATCCTTACTGTGTGTGGGGTTTTATCCTGTGTCTTTTGATAGACTACATATGTGTGCCTAAGTAGTTGTTGCCAGAGTGGAAACTAGTCTCTTCTGAGAATATCCCTAATGGGTTTGAGACAAACATGAAACTATGGCGCTAAAATGTTTTGTGAAACGTGTGGTAACATGAATATAGTTGAACACTGCTTCTTGAAGGCCCATTTACTGAGATTGTGAAACCCAAAAGCAAAGGACACCACTATATATGTCACATCAAAAAACTAGAATAATTTTGTAAGAAAGAGAAACACAACCAAGGAATGTTCTCACTAAAAATTACTCAAATGAGAATTGAGTACACTTGTTTATTCTCACTTTGAAAAATTCTTATGGTGTTTGTGTGTATGTATACACACGTGTACACATACAGATACACATGCATATACATATACATATGCATCACAGGGCACTGTTATCAACAGGGCAGATGGCAAATTGGTCAATGCTTGTTGAACTGAAAATAATACCACATATAATTGACCTACTGTAACAAACATTTTCTCATTTTACTCTAATTGTGATTGGTGGAGGGGTTTTAATAAAATTGACATTGTCACTCGTAGTGGAGAAGAAAATCTCCCTAATCTAGAGTGTTGGCAGTAGGTGAGGGATTTATTTATTATTTATTGCAGAAGGATTGAGACTCTTTGTTAATTACATCCTTGAAAAATTGTGACTTAGAGGGCAGGAACCTTTCTTTTTTTGATCAAGGTTAATTCTTTATTGATAACAATAAAGTTAGTAGTTCCCCTTCATAAAATAGGAAAGTGCTAATCAGACCACCAGCTCTGGAAGTATTTAAAATCAGATGGAAAAGTCAGCTCCCACCTCATTGCCCCTGCCATTTTCTTCTCCAGCTCCCCTCTTGGTCTTTATACACTCACTCCTTGTGGGAAGCAAATGTTCTTCAGCAGACAGTCTCAATCTTTTCTACTAAAATGCTTCTAATGGCAGAAGAATCTCTAGGAGGCAGGAAGACAGGGAAAGTGTGGATAGGCGTGTGCTCCCACAGAACAAAATTTATTTGAAGTCTTATGTCTGATTTTAATGCATTCATGTAATTGTTACATTCAAATTTATTACATATGTGTATATTTCTATATTAAATAAATGCACTCCTTCCAAGTAAAAGAAGTTGGTTGTTTGCTATGGTTCCTTCCACCTAAAGAAAATTGATTGCTGTGGTGATTTGGTGGCTTTTAATGCAGTTTGACAGAGGAATCGACATCTACCAATTTTAAAACCTCGAACTCTGTGGATTGTAGCTTCTCATCTACTAGTGGCTCACCATAAAACCATTTTGTGAATAATTATTGTTCTATAGGCCCTTTCAGTTTCCATTTTGCCTTATGGCTGAGCTTCAAGTCATGACAAAGAAGAGTGATAAACATAAAAACATAAAAATACTTATTCAAATAACTCAAAAAACTTCTGGAAAATAAAGGTTGGATTTTTTTACCTTATGCCTGTAGGGGCTTTAACGAGGATGGTCATATTTGTGTTGGGGCTTCTCAATCCCAGCATCCAGTAACCAATCAGTTTCTTTCTTCTTTTCCTCCTCCTCTTACTTCTTCTTCCTCTTCTTCTCTTTCTACTTCTTCTTCTCCATAGTTATAGGGTGACTATATTTTCCCTTCCTTTCAGACTGACTGTGTCATCTATCTCTTCCCTGAATATGCTTTATTCATTCAGGCCTCTCTATCCATGAGCATTCTATTATTCTTGCCTGAAATGCCATTTCCCAAGTTTCCTGATAGCCAAGTTATACGCATCCTTAATGACCCATTTCATATATTATCTCTTTAGTCATAAACAATCATTCTTAACTCTGCAACTCAATGACATTGTATAAATCTCAATATTATATTTATATATTTATTTATTTATTTGTGTATTACTTTAGTATTAAGCAGTATTTATTACTTTGTATTTGTAATCAGATGTGTATGTATTTATCTTCCCTTTTGAACAACTTAAGGGGAAGGACTTGGGGTGTCCATCTTGTCTTACAATGTAGTACACACTCAGATAAATGCTTATTGAATGAATGAATATCTGGGTGTGAAAGGGAGCATTTCAGTCAACTGCTCATGGTAGGAATTGGGAAGAGGGCAGCAATAAACAGAGATTAAAAATACATGGTTTGTGGTCAGTCTAAATGCTGTGTTCTTCTGTCAAATCCCAGTTACTTGGATGGAGCAACTCAGCATGGCACATGAGCTTTCTACCATCTCTCCCTTTGCTTCCAACAAATCCACACTTTAACTGAATTAAACTATTTTGGTGGCCTGATTGCACCAAATCATTTTGTGTCTCTGGGGAGTAATTGTCTGTAATTCTCTAGCCCACTAGAAGACAAGGACTTTTCCTTTTATCTCTATATTCCCAGAATCTAACACAGTGTCTGCTTTTAGTAAGGGCTCAATAACCATTTGTGGTTGGACAGATGAAAGGATTCATGCTTCTACCTGCTATATAAATACATTTTTTGGCAACACCTTGACCCAAGAGGTAGAAGAAGAGAGTCTGGGAGTGTGTAGCTAAATGATTCTGCTATTGTAACTCAACTGGCTACTGTACTGTCATCCTTCTGAGACGGGGAGGCGATGCTGATGAGTAGTTTGGTATCATTTGCAGAGAGTGGCATGAGAGCTGTTACACGGGTAACATAGCTTCTTTGTTCTCCTTGCTGGGAGGACATAGAGCTGTGGAGAGACTAGTATTCATATTTTTATTATCATTATGACTAAATTATTCAATATTAATTTATGGTTGAATTAAACTAGACCTTATAAACATCAAAACATAGGCAATGTTGGCTAAGAACAAGATTGATATCAAAAGTATTTCAAGGATCTGCTGTTATATATAGACTTATCTATATAAGTCTTTATCTAAGATGTGTGCAGAGCATGGAGCATCATATATCTCCTCTGAAAATATCTTAAATGCTGTGACATTAGCCACTTGCTTATAATTAAAGTATGTTGCCATTTCACCAAGCTTTCATTTACAGAAGAAAGTGCAAATTCCATTTCCCTTGAACTTTAGCTACTTCCAACTTTTTTCTTTGTTCTTTTCTTTAAAGCTTTGCAACAAATGCATCCCCATATGCTTATATTAGTTAATCTAGTATTAAACATATTGGCTGTGCAAAATGTTGGCACCCACTAATAAATGTTTTCATTTTTTCATTCTCTCTCTTTTTTTTTTTTAACTTTAGATTCTTCCTTTGACTACATAAGCAACAGCTGTCTAGCTGCCTGCACAAGACTGGATCTAATGCCTCTATAGAAATCTAGGTCAAAACACTTGGAATGCATGAATATCAAACAGAGTTTTCAAAACAGCAAATGAATACATCTTTAACTGGTGACATTTTCCTGTAGCATATGGCTGCAAGCTCAGGGGACTGGATGCTTTTTTGATGAATATGTTCCATCAAAAACTAAGGGATGGCAGTAGGCTTTTACCACCTTCTGTTTTGCCTTATGAAATGATAATGCAAATGCATAGATAAAGATACAATGATCACAAGGCATTTACCTTCAGACCTATTCTAAAGATGCATTTTTCCCTTTTGGATGAGTCACTTTGTCTTTGGTTGGGTTTGGATTTATACATAACTGTCAAAGGTAACAACCAGTGGGAGCAGTTGTCTTTCTTGGGCAGAATTTGATGGGTGGAAATCTTCAAAAAGTTGAACTCAAAAGCAAGTATTCACCAAAGAGAGGTATTGGGGAGTTTGATCACATGAGTAACTTATAGTCACAGCAGCAAAATGTTGATCCAGATCCCTTGTCAAATGTCAGTATTGAGAGTCTGGATAATCATTTACCAATGACGAATTCAGAGAAAGGCCCTGAGAAATTGGAGGCTGGTTCCTTAATCTTGGACCTGCCACCAACATGCCAAATGTGACTTTGGACATGCCCCTTCATCTCTGTGACATCACTGTCCTTCTATTGTGTCAAATGAGAGGAAAGGACTATATTATCTGCAAACTTCCCAGTTTGTATAAGTTTATGAAGCTGTGTTATGGTTAATTACATCATGTTGATTGAAATGGCAGAACAGAGAAGATTAGGCTTTTATTTCCTTTTTAATTGACTGATGATTTGTTTCCTAAAAATTATTCAGAATCCTCCCTCCCCCCATCTATAAGGGATTGGATAAGGCAATAATGAAGCTGTTCTGGTTGAGCAGGTGAGGGGAGGAGGGATGCCCCCATAGCTTATCTTGTGTCCCATCTCTCAGGTCAGCATCTGAAACCCATGTGTGAAAAACTTGGGTCTCCACTAAACCCAGTTTGAAAACTACTGGCTGAGAAAATGAATGTGTGCCGGTATTTTGTTAGTAATGCTGGTGAAGGTGGAGAGTGGTGTTAGAAACAGCACTTCTTTCTTTTTGCATCGAGCAAATTTGTATGAACCAAAGAGTATATTTCACTTGCAGGTTAAACTTTAAGCCTGTTTGGTATTTGTTTAAAAAATAACTAGCAAGGGCTTCCCTGGTGGCGCAGTGGTTGAGAGTCCGCCTGCCGATGCAGGGGACACGGGTTCGTGCCCCAGTCCGGGAAGATCCCACATGCCGCAGAGCAGCTGGGCCCGTGAGCCACGGCCGCTGAGCCTGCGCGTCCGGAGCCTGTGCTCCGCAACGGGAGAGGCCATAACAGTGAGAGGCCCACGTACTGCAAAAACAAAAACAAAAACAAAAAACAAAAAAAACAAACCAAAAAAAAACCCAGCAAGACTTGTGATTGTCATAGGATTTCTATAAATGGTCCTTTTATTGTTTGTGTGTGCCAGAGTGTGTTTGTTTTTCTTTTTAGCAAAGTAGTAGTATATGGTACATACATAAAAGCACTTTGCTTTTAAAACTCAATAATATGTCTTATACATCACATCCTAATAGGAATGTAAAATCTGCATATTCCCTTATTGTACATGTACAGATTTTTTTAAACCAATTTGTCTTAAAGGGCATTTACTTGGTTTTACCTTTTTTCCCCTATTTATTTATAATGTAGCAATGAGTATCCACATATGTGTGTATTTATGAACACATGGAAAAAACATCTAAAGGCTAATCTAGAAATAATATTGTTGGATCAAAGGATATATACACACTTAATTTAGGTAGATAGGGCCAAATAATATTTAACTATAGTTATTATTTGTGGTTAAAAAATGGTAACTGTAGTTAAAAACTCTTTTCATATGTTTAAAAATTACTTATATGTAAAAACTCCGTTCATATCTCTGTCCATAAATGGAGTTAGGACAACTTAGTAGCCATCTGGAAAAAAAATAAAATTGTATTCCTACTTTATTTCCAACACCAAAATAAACTCCAGATGGACCAGAGATTTTACACTAAAAATAAATGCATTAAAGTACTATTAGAAAACATGAGAAGATGTTTTTTGTAAGTAATCCAGAACTAAAGAAGGTCTTTCCAAGCATAATACAAACCCCACAAGGAATGATCCTAAAGATGCATAAGTTAATAAGTCAATATATTTTGAAAAAAATTAAAAGATGAGTGACAAAGTTAGATGGATGACAATGACACATTTGACAGGAGTTGATTGCTTTAAATGGTTTGTAGCTTTAAATGTAAGCTCAGTATGCAGAAAATTGAAAGAGACTTTTGCTCTCACCCCAACAAACACAACAAGCTGGATAAGCTACAAAGTCATAGTTTGTTTAGAAACCATCAGAGGTCTAGGAACACAAAGAAACCTGGATGAAATTAATTCTGGACAGCAAAGATCCCTTCATAGATTACAATAGACCCACAGCCACTGTCATCCCTGATACAGCTTCAAGAGGAAGTGGGCAGGGCGTAGGTCAAGGTAAGGATAAACCAGACTAACTTTTAATAGGCTTTTAATGGCTCTGTGTGGGCTGGCAAGACAGATTAGAATTCCAGTGTTTCAACCTCCCAGCATGTCTACCCCCATCCTCCAACTCTTCTCCCATGTCTTCAACAACTCAGGGGTAGTTCACGAAAGGCTGGTGACATCTTAGGATACCTGAGAGTGATCTCTGCTGATCAGAAGAAATGAGACACTGCCGAAGACACAGAGCCCTTCACAGAGAGCAAGACAGCCACCACACACCGATGCACATAGATCTCAATGAATAACATATTGTGGAGTTTTCTTGTTTTGAACTTTATAAGAGGAATATATCATTCTGTTTGTAGTCTTCTGGAATTTTCATTTAAATTACAGCAGAAGTCATTCATAATATTAAGTGTGGCTATATTTCATTTTGTTTACTTTCATTTCAATTTCTTTCATTTCATTTATTCTCGCTACAATTCCTTTGTGTAACTGCACCTCAATGTTTTTATCCATTCACTTATGGGTGAACCCTCATGTTGTTTCTGGATGACTAAAGTGATGCAGTTATCATTTTTGTACATTTCTTGTGGTACATATGTGCAAAAGTTTCTTTTCAGTTACCTAAGTGTGGAAATATTCTGGGTGTGCAAATATTCAACTGTACAAGATAATGCCAAATTATTTCCCAAATGGATTGTAGCTGTTTATGCTTCCAGGAGAAAACTACGAGATTACACTGAACCACGTTCTCTCCAACTCTTGGTATTATCAATAATTCTTAAATTTTACAATACAAATAATAGTGAAAAGTCATCTCATTTTGTTCTTGATTACACTTACATGATTAGTGATGCTGTTGTTGATCTGTGTTGTTGAACATTTCACCAAATGTTTATTGGGTCTCTATGTTTCCTCTTCTGTGAAATGTCTCTCAGGTTTTCTTGCCAGTTTTTCTACTGGGGGCTTGTCTTGTTAATGATTTTTAAGAATTCTTTATATTTACTAATTTATTTAAAAAAAATATATATATATTTGCAAATATTTTCTTCCAGTATGTAGCTTATGCTTCTCTTAAATAACAATTTCTTTTCTCAATGATCCTACATGAATTTGTTATACATCAAAGTTCCAGATAAGCATGGAACTATTTACTCCACTGGTCATTTTTTCTATTTGGGAGCAATACCGTATTGTCTTAATTACTACAGTTCTATAATACATTTTATAGCTATAATATAGCTCTACAATGTGTTTTTTTTATAATATATTTTAGCATCTGGCAGGGAAAAACGCCTCTAATCCTTTCTTCTTACTCAGATGTATATTGGTGGTGGACAACCACCTTTGTCCCAACAATACTTTGTTTTCCATATAAACTTATGAAGAAAATTGTCAAATTCCCTGAAGAAGTCTATTAGAAATTTGATTGAAAATGCATTAAATACATAGATCAATGTAATGAGGTTTGATATCTTAAAGATGCTCTTTCTTTTCAGGAAATGTGCAACTTCTCAATTTATTTACAGTTTCCTTAATGACCTACACGTAGTTCTGAAATTTGCATATTTGTCTTTCTCATTTGTTTGTTAGATTTATGATGATATTTTATAATTTGGTTTCTATTGTAAATGATATATATATATATATATTTAACATCTTTATTGGAGTATAATTGCTTTACAATGGTGTGCTATTTTCCACTTTATAACAGAGAGAATCAGGTATACATACACATATGTCTCCATATCTCTTCCCTCTTGTGTCTCCCTCCCTCCCACCCTCCCAATCTCACCTCTCTATGTAGTGACAAAGCACCCAGCTGATCTCCCTGTGCTATGTGGCTGCTTCCCACTAGCTATCAGTTTTACATTTGTTAGTGTATATATGTCCGTGCCACTCTCTCACGTTGTCCCAGCTTACCCTGCCCCCTCCCCATGTCCTCAAGTCCATTCTCTAGTAGGTCTGCATCTTTATTCCCGTCCTGCCCCTAGGTTCTTCAGAACCATTATTTTCCCTTAGATTCCATATATATGTGTTAGCATACAGTATTTGTTTTTCTCTTTTTGACTTACTTCACTCTGTATGACAGACTCTAGGTCCATCCACCTCACTACAAATAACTCAGTTTGTTTCTTTTTATGGCTGAGTAATATTCCATTGTATATATATGTGCCACTTCTTCTTTATCCATTCATCTGTTGATGGACACTTAGGTTGCTTCCATGTCCTGGCTATTGTAAATAGAGCTGCAATGAACATTGTGGTACATGACTCTTTATGAATGATGGTTTTCTCAGGGTATATGCCCAGTAGTGGGATTGCTGGGTTGTATGGTAGTTTTATTTTTAGTTTTTTAAGGGATCTCCTTACTGTTCTCCATAGTGGCTGTATCGATTTACATTCCCACCAAGAGTGCAAGAGGCATCCCTTTTCTCCACACCCTCTCTAGCATTTATTGTTTGTAGACTTTTTGATTATGGCCATTCTGATGGGTGTAAGATGATATCTCATTGCAGTTTTGATTTGCTTTTCTCTAATGATTAATGATGTTGAGCATTATTTCATGTGTTTGTTGGCAATCTGTATATCTTCTTTGGAGAAATGTCTAGTAAGGTCTTCTGCCCATTTTTGGATTGGGTTGTTTGTTTCTTTTGATATTGAGCTGCATGAGCTGCTTGTAAATTTTGGAGATTAATTCTTTGTCAGTTGCTTCATTTGCAAATTTTTTCTCTCATTCTGAGGGTTGTCTTTTCATCTTGTTTATGGTTTCCTTTGCTGTGCAAAAGCTTTTAGGTTTCACTAGGTCCCATTTGTTTATTTTTGTTTTTATTTCCATTTCTCTAGGAGGTGGGTCAAAAAGGATCTTGCGGTGATTCATGTCATAGAGTGTTCTGCCTATGTTTTTCTCTAAGAGTTTTATAGTGTCTGGTCTTATATTTAGGTCTTTAATCCATTATCGGTTTATTTTTGTGTATGGTGGTAGGGAGTGTTCTAATTTCATTCTTTTACATGTAGCTGTCCAGTTTTCCCAGCACCACTTATTAAAGAGGCTGTCTTTTCTCCATTGTATATTCTTGCCTCCTTTATGAAACATAAGGTGACCATATGTGTGTGGGTTTATTTCTGGGCTTTCTATCCTGTTCCATTGATCTATGTTTCTGTTTTTGTGCCAGTACCATACTGTCTTGATTACTGTAGCTTTGTAGTATAGTCTCAGGTCTGGGAGCCTGATTCCTCCATCTCCATTTTTCCTTCTCAAGATTGCTTTGGCTATTCAGGGTCTTTTGTGTTTCTATACAACTTGTGAAATTTTTTCTTCTAGTTCTGTGTAAAAAGCCAGTGGTAGTTTGATAGGGATGCATTGAATCTGTAGTTTGCTTTGGGTAGTATAGTCATTTTCCCAATGTTGACTCTTCCAATCCAAGAACATGGTATATCTCTACATCTATTTATTTCATCTTTAATTTCTTTCATCAGTGTCTTATAATTTTCTGCATACAGGTCTTTTTTCTCCTTAGGTAGGTTTATCCCTAGGTATTTTATTCTTTTTGTTGCAATGGTAAATGGGAGATTTTTCTTAATTTCACTTTCAGATTTGTCATCATTAGTGTATAGGAATGCAAGAGATTTCTCTGCATTAATTTTGTATTCTGATACTTTACCAAATTCATTGATTAGCTCTCGTAGTTTTCTGGTAGCTTCTTTAGGATTCTCTATGTATAGTATCATGTCATCTGCAAACAGTGACAGCTTTACTTCTTCTTTTCCAATTTAGATTCCTTTTATTTCTTTTTCTTCTCTGATTAGTGTGGCTAAAACGTCCAAAACTATGTTGAATAACAGTGGTGAGAGTGGGCAACCTTCTCTTGTTCCTGATCTTAGTGGAAATGGTTTCAGCTTTTCACCATTGAGAAGGATGTTGGCTGTGGGTTTGTCATATATGGCCTTTATTATGTTGAGGTAAGTTCCCTCTTTGCCTACTTTCTGGAGGGTTATTACCATAAATGGGTGTTGAATTTTGTCGAAAGCTTTTTCTGCATCTATTGAGATGATCATATGGATTTTCTCCCTCTATTTGTTAATATGGAGTATCACATTGATTGATTTGCATATATTGAAGAATCCTTGCATTCCTGGGATTAACCTCACTTGATTCTGGGGTATGATCATTTTAATGTGCTGTTGGATTCTGTTTGCTAGTATTGTGTTGAGGATTATTTTTATCTATGCTCATCAGTGATTTTAGCCTGTAGTTTTCTTTCTTTTTGACATCTTTGACTGGTTCTGGGACAAGGGTGATGTTGGCCTCGTAGAATGGGTTGGGAGTGTTCCTCTGTCTGCTATATTTTGGAAGAGTTTGAGAAGGATACGTGTTAGCTCTTCTCTAAATGATGATGGAATTTGCCTGTGAAGCCATCTGGCCCTGGGCTTTTTTTGTTGGAAGATTTTTAATCACAGTTTCAATTTCTCTTCTTGTGATTGGTCTGATCATATTTTCTATTTCTTCCTGGTTCAGTCTCAGAAGGTTGTGCATTTCTAAGAATTTGTCCATTTCTTCCAGGTTGTCCATTTTATTGGCATAGAGTTGATTGCAGTAATATCTCATGATCTTTTGTATTTCTGCAGTGTCAGTTGTTATTTCTCCTTTGTCATTTCTAATTCTATTGATTTGAGTCTTCTCTCTTTTTTTTTCTTGATGAGTCTGGCTAATGGTTTATCAATTTTGTTTATCTTCTCAAAGAACTAGCTTTTAGTTTTATTGATCTTTGCTATCTTTTACTTCATTTCTTTTTCCTTTATTTATGATCTGATCTTTATGATTTCTTTCCTTCTGCTAACTTCGGGGTTTTTTTGTTCTTTCTCTAATTGCTTTAGGTGTAAGGTAAGGTTGTTTATTTGAGATGTTTCTTGTTTCTTAAGGTAGGATTGTATTGTAATAAACTTCTTTCTTAGAATGCTTTTGATGCATCCCATAGGTTTTGGGTCATTGTGTTTTCAATGTCATTTGTTTCTAGGTATTTTTTGATTTCCTCTTTGATTTCTTCAGTGATCTCTTGGTTATTAAGTAGTGTATTGTTTAGCCTCCATGTGTTTTTATTTTTTACAGATTTTTTCCTGTAATTTATATCTAGTCTCATAGAATTGTGCTCAGAAAAGATACGTGATACAATTTCAATTTTATTAAATTTACCAAGGCTTGATTTGTGACCCAAGATATGATCTAACCTGGAGAATGTTCCATGAGCACTTAAGAAGAAAGTGTGTTCTGTTATTTTTGGATAGAATGTCCTATAAATATCAATTAAGTCCATCTTCTTTAATGTGCCATTTAAAGCTTGTGTTTCCTCATTTATTTTCATTTTAGATGAGATGCTCATTGGTGAAAGTGGGGAGTTAAAGTCCCCTACTATGATTGTGTTACTGTCGATTTCCCCTTTTATGGCTGTTAGTATTTGCCTTATGTATTGAGGTGCTCCTACGTTGGATGCATAAATATTTACAATTGTTATATCTTCATCTTGGATTGATCCCTTGATCATTATGTAGTGTCCATCTTTGTCTCTTGTCTTTGTTTTAAAGTCTATTTTTTTCTGATATGATAATTGCTATTCCAGCTTTCTTTTGATTTCCATTTGCATGGAATGTCTTTTTCCATCCCTTCACTTTCAGTCTGTACTCGTCTTTAGGTCTGAAGTGGGTCTCTTGTAGACAGCGTATATATGGGTCTTGCTTTTGTATCCATTCAGCCAGTCTATGTCTTTGGGTTGGAGCATTTAATCCATTTACATTTAAGGTAGTTATCGATATGTATGTTCCTATTACCATTTCCTTAACTGTTTTGGGCTTTTTATTGTAGGTCTTTTCCTTCTCTTGTGTTTCTTGCCTAGCGAAGTTCCTTTAGCATTTGTTGTAAAGCTGGTTTGGTGGTGCTGGATTCTCTTAGCTTTTGCTTGTAGAGGTTTTAATTTCTCTGTCAAATCTGAATGAGATCCTTGCTGGGTAGAGTAATCTTGGTTGTAGGTTTTTATCTTTCATCCCTTTTTGTTGTTTTTGATTTTTTTGGCAGTATGTGGGCCTCTCACCATTGTGGCCTCTTGCATTGTGGAGCACAGGCTCCGGATGCACAGGATCAGCGGCCATGGCTCACAGGCCCAGCCACTCCACAGCATGTGGGATCTTCCCGGACCAGGGCACAAACCCGTGTCCCCTGCATCAGTAGGCAGACTCCCAACCGCTGCACCACCAGGGAAGCCCCCTTTCATCCCTTTAAATATGTCCTGCCACTCCCTTCTGGCTTGCAGAGTTTCTGCTGAAAAATCAGCTGTTCACCTTATAGGGATTCCCTTGTATGTTATTTGATGTTTTTTCGTTGCTGCTTTTCAAATTTTTCTTTGTGCTATCTCTTGATAGTTTGATTAATATGTGTCTTGGCGTGTTTCTCCTTGGATTTGTCCTGTATGGGACTATCTTTGCTTCTGGACTTGATTGTCTATTTCCTTTCCATTATTAGGGAAGTTTTCAACTGTAATCTCTTAAAATATTTTCTCAGTCCCTTTCTTTTTCTCTTCTTCTTCTGGGATCCCTATAATTCGAATGTTGGTGCATTTAATGTGTTCCCAGAGGTCTCTGAGACTGTCCTCAATTCTTTTCATTCTTTTTTCTTTATTCTGGTCTGTAGTAGTTATTTCCAATATTTTATCTTCCAGGTCACTTATCCGTTCTTTTGCCTCAGTTATTCTGCTATTGATTCCTTCTAGAGAATATTTAATTTCATTTTTTGTGTTGTTCATCATTGTTTGCTTGCTCTATAGTTCTTCTAGGTCCTTGTTACACGTTTCTTTTATTTTCTCCATTCTAGTTTCAAGGTTTTGGACCATCTTTAATGTCATTATTCTGAATTGTTTTTCAGGTAGACTGCCTATTTCCTCTTCATTTGTTAGGTCTGGTGGGTTTTTACCTTACTCCTTCATCTGCTGTGTGCTTCTCTGTCTTCTCATCTTGCTTAACTTACTGTGTTTGGGGTCTTCTTTTTCCAGGCTGCAGGTTCGTAGTTCCCTTTTTTTTTGGTGTCAACCCCCAGAGGCTAAGGTTGGTTCAGTGTGTTGTGTAGGTTTACTGGTGGAGGGGACTAGTGACTGTGTTTTTGTGGATAAGGCTGGATTTTGTCTTTCTGGTGGGCAGATCCACATCTGGTGGTGTGTTTTGGTGTCTCTATGACCTTATGATTTTAGGCAGCCTCTCTTTTCATGGGTGGGGTTGTGTTCCTGTCTTCCTTGTCATTTGGCATAGGGTGTCCAGCACTCTAGCTTGCTGGTTATTGAGTAGAGCTGGGTCTTGGTGTTGAGATGGAGATCTCTGAGAGATTTTCGCCATTTCATATTACGTGGAACTGGGAGCTTTCTGGTGGACCCATGTCCTGAACTTGGCTCTCCCACCTCAGAGGCAGAACCCTGACGCCTGGTTGGAGCACCAAGAACCTCTCATCCACATGGCTCAGAATAAAATGGAGAAAAAAAAGAATGTAAAAGATAAAATAAAATAAAATAAATTTATTAAAATAAAAAATAATTATTAAAACTTTTAAAAATAAAAAAGAAAGCAAGAAAGAAAAGAGTAAGTTTACCAAAAACAAATCCACCAATAACAACTATACTAAAAAAACGAAAAAAGGACAGACAGAACCCTAGGACAAATGGTAAAAGCAAAGCTATACAGACAAAATCTCACACAGAAGCATACACATACACACTCACAAAAAGAGAAAAATGGGAAAAGATATATATATCGTTGCTCCCAAAGTCCACCTCCTCAGTGTGGAATGATTCGTTGTCTATTCAGATATTCCACAGATGCAGGGTACATCAAGTTGATTGTGGAGCTTTAATCCACTGCTTCTGAGGCTGCTGGGAGAAATTTCCCTTTCTCTTCTTTGTTTGCACAGCTCCTGGGGTTCAGCTTTGGATTGGCCCCGCCTCTGCATGTAGGTCGCCTGAGGATGTCTGTTCTTCACTCAGACAGGATGGGGTTAAAGGAGCAACTCATTCGGGGGCTCTGGATCACGCAGGCCAGCGGGAGGGAGGGGTAGGGATGCGGGGCGAGCCTGTGGCTGCAGAGGCCAGCATGACTTTGCACCAGTCTGAGGCGCGCCGTGCGTTCTCCGGGTTAAGCTGCCCCTGGATCCCGGCACACTGGCAGTGGCGAGCTGCACAGCCTTCCGGGAGGGGAGGAGGGATAGTGACCTGTGCTTGCACACAGGCTTCTTGGTGGCTGCAGCAGCAGCCTTAGCATCTCTTGCCCGTCTCTGGTGTCCACGCTGATAGCTGCAGCTTGCACCTGTCTCTGGAGCTCCTATAAGTGGTGCTCTTAATCCTCTCTCCTCCCACAGCAGGAAACAAAGAGGCAAGAAAAAGTCTCTTGCCTTTCTGCAGCTCTAGACTTTTTCCCGGACTCTCTCCAGGCTAGCTGTGGCACACTAGCCCCCTTCAGGCTGTGCTCCCACAGCCAAGCCCAGTGCTCTCCCTGGGATCCGCCGAAGCTGGAGTCTCAGCTCCCAGCCCCCGCCGTCCCGACGGGTGAGCAGACAAGCCTCTCGGGCTGGTGAGTGCCAGTCGGCACCGATCTTCTGTGTGGGAATCTCCCCACTTTGCCCTCCACACCCCTGTTGCTGCACTCTCCTCCATGGCTCCGAAGCTTCCCCCCCTCTGCCACACGCAGTCTCTGCATGCGAAGGGGCTTCCTAACGTGTTGAAACCTTTCCTCCTTCACAGCTCCCTCCCACTGGTGCAGGTCCCATCCCTATTCTTTTGTCTGTGTTTTTTCTTGTTTATTTTGCCCTACCCAGGTACGTGGGGAGTTTCTTGCCTTTGGGGAGATCTAAGGTCTTCTGCCAGCATTCAGTAGGTGTTCTGTAGGAGTTGTTCCACATGTAGATGTATTTGTGGGGAGGAAGGGGATCTCCATGTCTTACTCTCCTGCCATAATGAAGCCTGCCTAAATGGTGTATTCTTTTTTTTTTTTTTTTTTGCTGTACGCGGGCCTCTCACTGTTGTGGCCTCTCCCGTTGCGGAGCACAGGCTTTGGACGCACAGGCTCAGTGGCCATGGCTCACAGGCCCAGCCACTCTGCAGCATGTGGGATCTTCCCGGACCGGGGCACGAACCCGCGTCCCCTGCATCGGCAGGCAGACTCTCAACCACTGTGCCACCAGGGAATTCCTAAATTGTGTATTTTTAAAAAAATATTTTCTAGTTGCTTTTGATAGTGTATAGAAATGTACTTGACTCTGGATATTCACACACCTTTCTAAACTCATATTATTTATACTAATTTATTGATATTTTAGCATTCTCTACATAGACCCTATCAACTGCAAATTAATCAGTTTTATTTCCCCCTTTCTAATATTAGTGCCTTTATTTTTTTCTTTTCTTATTGTATTGGCCAGTTTCTCGAAACAATGTTGAATAGAAGTAGTGATATTGAGCATTGTTTTTTCTGCTTATTTTAGAAGAGATGCTCTCAACATTTCTCTATTTAGGATGGTGTATTTCATTTTTCAGGTTAAGGAGGTATCTTTCTATTCCAGGTAGAAATTTATATATATATACATATATATATATATATATATATGTACATATTTTTTTTTCATCTTTTCCTGTGTTTTTGTCTCTGTTTTATATGGCTTATCATATTGCAGTGGTAAAATAACTATTATTAATGGTAGTGATATTGGGATTTCCTCTGACGCTTTAACTCTGATGAAGCCTCTTTGTTGGGATACACACATAAATTTTCCTCCTTTTTGAGAGGGAAGCTTTCCTAATAAATAAAATAGTTAGAAACTGAAAAATAAATTAATTTTTTATATTGTTCTCTACTCTCAAAATTTTGTGTAATATATAATTTAGCTTTTCTCCCTTTCTTTCTTTCTTTTTCTGAAAGTTTCAGAATACTTTGTAGCCTGGCACCCTTTTTATGCTGTTATTTTATTTTATTATTATTTATTATTATTATTTTTTTTGGCAGTACACGGACCTCTCACTGTTTTGGCCTCTCCTGTTGTGGAGCACAGGCTCCGGACATGCAGGCTCAGCGGCCATGGCTCATGGGCCTAGCTGCTCCACGGCATGTGGGATCTTCCTGGACTGGGGCACAAACCCATGTCCCCTGCATCGGCAGGCGGACTCTCAATCACTGCGCCACCAGGGAAACCCTCTGCTGTTATTTTTTAATGATTAAAAAAAAACTTACATTTAGCATCCTTTCAGTCAATTTTGCATTCTATTTTCTTAGTAAATAATCTTTTTTCACTGATATTTTTAAGTATTTTCACATAAATTCATACATATCTTCTTATACTTTAATATCTTAGTATCTTTTAAATTCTTTATGTATTTGTTGGGATTTTCTGCTCTTTTTTGGAGTTATATTTGCCAGTAAGTATTACTTTTCTCCTCAAAGAATAAACTATAGATTTAAGGAGATGATCAATATTAACTCTGCTTTTATAATTAACTTATCCTTTTTAAAATTATTTTCTTCTGTTTCTTAATCTTGGGCTTGTTTTTGTCTTCATTTTCTAATGTCGTTACATTAATGCAAATGCTTTATCTTCATTCTCTTTTGTTTATTAATACAAATATCTTCATAAACATTTATAAGCTTTGACTTTTATCTGAAACCAGTGGCTCTCCACTGGAGGCAATCTTGCCTGACAAGGGATATTTGGCAATGTCGGAAGACATTTTGATATGTTATGACTTGCAGTGGAAGAGAAGATGATGCTACTGGCATCTAGCTGGGAGTGGCCAGGGATGCTGCTAAACATCTTACAGTGCACACAACTTTTCCTGACAACAAAGAATTAGCCACCCCAAAGTGCCAACCATGGTGAGGTTGAGAAACCCGCCTACAAGCCATTGACGTATATTCAGTTATTTTGATCAATATTTAAGCCATAATAAGAAAAAACATGGGCTCCCTCTCGATTTTTATCTGCTGTGATGATTTGCTAAAGATCAAAACCCAACAGCATTCACATGTGATTTATTTGACTAACTCTATATTTAAAAAAAATAATTGAACACTGTTAGATAAGCATGCTACAGATTTCCACAGTTTCTGCCTGTCACTTAGTATTATACTCCTTCCCCTTGAAGAGTCACCCTTTTATATTAACCATCTGACCATTGCGGAAATTTGAGTTTGCACTCCTGAATTATATACAAAATGGTCATCAGTCTCTTTCTTTCTTTCTTTCTTTTTTAATTTTCATTTCCTTAAAGGAGGCAGCACATTTCCATTGGTAATTGTAGCTCACTGAAGTATTGTAGCTATGTTTCTCAAATATTGCCAGTTCCCAGGAGGGCTGGTAACATCAAGATCTTTTGACATGGCTTTGGTGACTCATTAGAATCCTAACCTCTGTAGGGTGGCCTGGTGTCCATTCTCCTACCTCCTCCAATCAAAAATCACTGATGTATAAAAGTACCAGATTGAATAAGTAATGACTACTCCTTATTTCACATTCAGTATGTAGACAAAAACCCAAGTTTTGTTGTTATTGTTGTTTTTATCTTTGAGGATACTGATAACAGATGCACATTCATTTCAAAACAGGGTATGATACTCTGTTTTGCAGTATCAGGTTTTCTGATATTACTGTACTATGGTGATCAGGGAGACTTTGTATTATGGATTTTTTTCCAACCTCACTTAATACTCAGTGGATTTAAATACTTGCTAATTGTTTATTCAAAAGTATAGTTATATATAAAAAATGAAAAAAATGCTTAAAGTTTCCTTTTGTGGAAGCAGCATCAATACCATGATTTACCATTCATGAGTTACGAGATAGTGACTTTTTATTTTTTCATTAACAAAATGTTCCATCGAGGTAGGTTAATGAGCTTAGTACATAGATCATTCTAATTAACTGTAAGTCAGGGAATAGAACTGTTGATAAGAAACGAGAGTCAGGAATATTCTTAGACATTGAGAATCGATGTAGAGAAATTTTTGATTGTTTTAGCTTTCTTCAATTGGCAAACCATACTATCTAAAATGTCAAGTACACAATAGAATATAAATCGTATAGTTTCATGTGGAGGAAATGTTGTACCATCAGTTCTTATAAGGTCTGAGAACTTCCTCAAGCTTTAACTTCAGGAGATACCTTACTCTGCCACTATTTTCCTTCTGTAAAATGCATATAATTATTTCCACCCACATACTACAGAAAAAACATTTGAGAATTCATGAAGTAATCAGGGAATTTCCATTTACCCCTTGTCTTCCTTCCTTTATTTTTGCAGCAAACATCGTTATACCTTTTGGTTCATTGAGAGAAAACAAAAAAAAGAAAGATGTTTGCAAATGTAACAATTTCTCAGGAACAAAGATTTTTTTCATTTAAAAGCTAAAATAGTAAATGCAAGATTTTTGAGATGGAAAATGAATCAGCTGCCTAAAATTAGTTATAAGTAACAACTTCAATATTAAACTCAGAAGCAAATGGTTGTGTTCTTTATTTTCTTTCTTAACTCATTCCTCCCTTCCTTCCTTCCTTCCTTCCTTCTTTCTTTCTTTCTTTCTTTCTTTCTTTCTTTCTTTCTTTCTTTC